>NC_060181.1:80620853-80859703 GCF_021184085.1 Oncorhynchus gorbuscha | reverse complement strand
TATTGTCTATTATCTATCATATATAACTTCTATCTAGTGTCTTTTATCATCTATTATCTCCTGTCTATTGTCTATTATCTATCATATATAATCTTCTATCTAGTGTCTTTTATCGTGTATTACCTCCTGTCTATTGTCTATTATCTATCATATATAACTTCTATCTAGTGTCTTTTATCATCTATTATCTCCTGTCTATTGTCTATTATCTATCATATATAACTTCTATCTAGTGTCTTTTATCGTGTATTACCTCCTGTCTATTGTCTATTATCTATCATATATAACTTCTATCTAGTGTCTTTTATCATGTATTACCTCCTGTCTATTGTCTATTATATATCATCTATTACCTCCTGTCTATTGTCTATTATATATCATCTATTATCTCCTGTCTATTGTCTATTATCTATCATATATAACTTCTATCTAGTGTCTTTTATCGTGTATTACCTCCTGTCTATTATCTATCATCTATTATCTCCTGTCTATTGTCTATTATCTATCATCTATTATCTCCTGTCTATTGTCTATTATCTATCATCTATTATCTCCTGTCTATTGTCTATTATCTATCATCTATTATCTCCTGTCTATTATCTATCATATATAACTTCTATCTAGTGTCTTATCATGTATTACCTCCTGTCTATTGTCTATTATATATCATCTATTATCTCCTGTCTATTGTCTATTATATATCATCTATTATCTCCTGTCTATTGTCTATTATATATCATATATTACTCCTGTCTATTGTCTATTATCTATCATCTATTATCTCCTGTCTATTGTCTATTATATATCATCTATTATCTCCTGTCTATTGTCTATTATCTATCATGTATTACCTCCTGTCTATTGTCTATTATCTATCATGTATTACCTCCTGTCTATTGTCTATTATCTATCATCTATTATCTCCTGTCTATTGTCTATTATATATCATCTATTACCTCCTGTCTATTATCTATCATATATCATCTATTATCTCCTGTCTATTGTCTATTATCTATCATGTATTACCTCCTGTCTATTGTCTATTATCTATCATGTATTACCTCCTGTCTATTGTCTATTATCTATCATATATTACCTCCTGTCTATTGTCTATTATCTATCATGTATTACCTCCTGTCTATTGTCTATTATCTATCATGTATTACCTCCTATTGTCTATTATCTATCATGTATTACCTCCTGTCTATTGTCTATTATCTATCATATATTACTCCTGTCTATTGTCTATTATCTATCATGTCTATTATCTATCATGTATTACCTCCTGTCTATTATCTATCATGTATTACCTCCTGTCTATTGTCTATTATCTATCATATATTACCTCCTGTCTATTGTCTATTATCTATCATGTATTACCTCCTGTCTATTGTCTATTATCTATCATGTATTACCTCCTGTCTATTATCTATCATGTATTACCTCCTGTCTATTGTCTATTATCTATCATATATTACCTCCTGTCTATTGTCTTGTATCTATCATGTATTACCTCCTGTCTATTGTCTATTATCTATCATGTATTACCTCCTGTCTATTGTCTATTATCTATCATGTATTACCTCCTGTCTATTATCTATCATGTATTACCTCCTGTCTATTGTCTATTATCTATCATGTATTACCTCCTGTCTATTATCTATCATGTATTACCTCCTGTCTATTGTCTATTGTCTATCATGTATTACCTCCTGTCTATTGTCTATTATCTATCATGTATTACTCCTATCTAGTGTCTTTTATCATGCATTACCTCCTGTCTATTGTCTATTGTCTATCATATATTATCTCCTGTCTATTGTCTATTATCTATCATGTATTACCTCCTGTCTATTATCTATCATGTATTACCTCCTGTCTATTGTCTATCATGTATTACCTCCTGTCTATTGTCTATTATCTATCATGTATTACCTCCTGTCTATTGTCTATTGTCTATCATGTATTACCTCCTGTCTATTGTCTATTATCTATCATGTATTACCTCCTGTCTATTATCTATCATGTATTACCTCCTGTCTATTGTCTATTGTCTATCATGTATTACCTCCTGTCTATTGTCTATTATCTATCATGTATTACCTCCTGTCTATTATCTATCATATATTACCTCCTGTCTATTGTCTATTATCTATCATGTATTACCTCCTGTCTATTATCTATCATATATTACCTCCTGTCTATTGTCTATTATCTATCATGTATTACCTCCTGTCTATTATCTATCATGTATTACCTCCTGTCTATTGTCTATTATCTATCATGTATTACCTCCTGTCTATTATCTATCATGTATTACCTCCTGTCTATTATCTATCATATATTACCTCCTGTCTATTGTCTATTATCTATCATGTATTACCTCCTGTCTATTATCTATCATGTATTACCTCCTGTCTATTGTCTATTATCTATCATGTATTACCTCCTGTCTATTATCTATCATGTATTACCTCCTGTCTATTATCTATCATGTATTACCTCCTGTCTATTGTCTATTGTCTATCATGTATTACCTCCTGTCTATTGTCTATTATCTATCATGTATTACCTCCTGTCTATTATCTATCATATATTACCTCCTGTCTATTGTCTATTATCTATCATGTATTACCTCCTGTCTATTATCTATCATATATTACCTCCTGTCTATTGTCTATTATCTATCATGTATTACCTCCTGTCTATTGTCTATTATCTATCATGTATTACCTCCTGTCTATTATCTATCATATATTACTCCTATCTAGTGTCTTTTATCATGTATTAACTCCTGTCTATTGTCTTGTATGTATTATATATTACTGCTGTCTATTGTCTATTATCTATCATATATTACTCCTATCTAGTGTCTTTTATCGTGTATTACCTCCTGTCTATTGTCTATTATATATCATCTATTATCTCCTGTCTATTGTCTATTATATATCATCTATTATCTCCTGTCTATTGTCTATTATATATCATCTATTACCTCCTGTCTATTGTCTATTATATATCATCTATTATCTCCTGTCTATTGTCTATTATATATCATCTATTATCTCCTGTCTATTGTCTATTATATATCATCTATTACCTCCTGTCTATTGTCTATTATATATCATCTATTATCTCCTGTCTATTATCTCCTCCTGTCTATTGTCTATTATCTATCATCTATTATCTCCTGTCTATTGTCTATTATCTATCATCTATTATCTCCTGTCTATTGTCTATTATATATCATCTATTATCTCCTGTCTATTGTCTATTATATATCATCTATTATCTCCTGTCTATTGTCTATTATATATCATCTATTATCTCCTGTCTATTGTCTATTATCTATCATCTATTATCTCCTATTGTCTATTGTCTATTATCTATCATCTATTATCTCCTGTCTATTGTCTATTATCTATCATCTATTATCTCCTGTCTATTGTCTATTATCTATCATCTATTATCTCCTGTCTATTGTCTATTATCTATCATCTATTATCTCCTGTCTATTGTCTATTATCTATCATATATTACTCCTATCTAGTGTCTTTTATCATCTATTATCTCCTGTCTATTGTCTATTATCTATCATCTATTATCTCCTGTCTATTGTCTATTATCTATCATCTATTATCTCCTGTCTATTGTCTATTATCTATCATATATTACTCCTATCTAGTGTCTTTTATCATCTATTATCTCCTGTCTATTGTCTATTATCTATCATCTATTATCTCCTGTCTATTGTCTATTATCTATCATCTATTATCTCCTGTCTATTGTCTATTATCTATCATCTATTATCTCCTGTCTATTGTCTATTATCTATCATCTATTATCTCCTGTCTATTGTCTATTATCTATCATATATTACTCCCTATCTAGTGTCTTTTATCATCTATTATCTCCTGTCTATTGTCTATTATCTATCATCTATTATCTCCTGTCTATTGTCTATTATCTATCATCTATTATCTCCTGTCTATTGTCTATTATCTATCATCTATTATCTCCTGTCTATTGTCTATTATCTATCATCTATTATCTCCTGTCTATTGTCTATTATCTATCATCTATTATCTCCTGTCTATTGTCTATTATCTATCATATATTACTCCTATCTAGTGTCTTTTATCATCTATTATCTCCTGTCTATTGTCTATTATCTATCATCTATTATCTCCTGTCTATTTTCTATCATATATTACTCCTATCTAGTGTCTTTTATCATGTATTACTCCTGTCTATTGTCTATTATCTATCATCTATTATCTCCTGTCTATTGTCTTTTATCTATCATGTATTACCGCCTGTCTATTGTATGTTTATATTATATATTACTCCTGTCTATTGTCTATCATGTATTATCTCCTGTCTATTGTCTATTATCTATCATATATTACCTCCTGTCTATTGTCTTGTATCTATTATATATTACTCCTGTCTATTGTCTATTATCTATCATCTATTATCTCCTACCTCAGTCTACTGTCTTATATCTATCATGTATTACCTCCTGTCTATTGTCTATTATCTATCATGTATTACCTCCTGTCTATTGTCTATTATCTATCATGTATTACCTCCTGTCTATTGTCTTTTATCTATAATTTATTACCTTGTGTCTATTGTCTATTATCTATCATGTATTACCTCCTGTCTTATATCTACCATGTATTACCTCCTGTCTATTGTCTATTATCTATCATCTATTATCTCCTGTCTATTGTCTATTATATATCATCTATTACCTCCTGTCTATTGTCTTTTATCTATAATTTATTACCTTGTGTCTATTGTCTATTATCTATCATGTATTTCCTCCTGACTGTTATCTATCATGTTTTACCTCCTGTCTATTATCTATAATTTATTACCTCCTATCTATTGCCTATTATCTATCATTTATTACCTCCAGTCTACTGTCTTATATCTATGATGTATTACCTCCTGTCTATTGTCTATTATCTATCATGTATTACCTCCTGTCTATTGTCTATTATCTATCATGTATTACCTCCTGTCTATTGTCTATTATCTATCATTTATTACCTCCTGTCTATTGTCTTTTATCTATAATTTATTACCTTGTGTCTATTGTCTATTATCTATCATGTATTACCTCCTGTCTATTATCTATCATGTATTACCTCCTGTCTATTATCTATCATGTATTACCTCCTGTCTATTATCTATCATGTATTACCTCCTGTCTATTATCTATCATGTATTACCTCCTGTCTATTGTCTTTTATCTATCATGTATTACCTCCTGTCTATTTATCTATCATGTATTATTACTCCTGTCTATTATCTATCATGTATTACCTCCTGTCTATTATCTATCATGTATTACCTCCTATTATCTATCATGTCTATTATCTATCATGTATTACCTCTATCATGTATTACTCCTGTCTATTATCTATCATGTATTACCTCCTGTCTATTATCTATCATGTATTACCTCCTGTCTATTATCTATCATGTATTACCTCCTGTCTATTGTCTATTATCTATCATTTATTACCTCCTGTCTATTGTCTTTTATCTATAATTTATTACCTTGTGTCTATTGTCTATTATCTATCATGTATTACCTCCTGTCTATTATCTATCATGTATTACCTCCTGTCTATTATCTATCATGTATTACCTCCTGTCTATTATCTATCATGTATTACCTCCTGTCTATTATCTATCATGTATTACCTCCTGTCTATTGTCTTTTATCTATCATGTATTATTACCTCCTGTCTTTTATCTATCATGTATTACCTCTATTGTCTGTCTATTATCTATCATGTATTACCTCCTGTCTATTATCTATCATGTATTACCTCCTGTCTATTATCTATCATGTATTACCTCCTGTCTATTATCTATCATGTATTACCTCCTGTCTATTATCTATCATGTATTACCTCCTGTCTATTATCTATCATGTATTACCTCCTGTCTATTATCTATCATGTATTACCTCCTGTCTATTGTCTTTTATCTATCATGTATTACCTCCTGTCTATTATCTATCATGTATTACCTCCTGTCTATTATCTATCATGTATTACCTCCTGTCTATTATCTATCATGTATTACCTCCTGTCTATTGTCTTTTATCTATCATGTATTACCTCCTGTCTATTGTCTTTTATCTATCATGTATTACCTCCTGTCTATTGTCTTTTATCTATCATGTATTACCTCCTGTCTATTGTCTATTATCTATCATGTATTACCTCCTGTCTATTATCTATCATGTATTACCTCCTGTCTATTTCTATTATCTATCATGTATTACCTCCTGTCTATTATTATCTATCATGTATTACCTCCTGTCTATTATCTATCATGTATTACCTCCTGTCTATTATCTATCATGTATTACCTCCTGTCTATTATCTATCATGTATTACCTCCTGTCTATTATCTATCATGTATTACCTCCTGTCTATTGTATTTTATCTATCATGTATTACCTCCTGTCTATTGTCTATTATCTATCATGTATTACCTCCTGTCTATTATCTATCATGTATTACCTCCTGTCTTTTATCTATCATGTATTACCTCCTGTCTATTGTCTATTATCTATCATGTATTACCTCCTGTCTATTATCTATCATGTATTACCTCCTGTCTATTATCTATCATGTATTACCTCCTGTCTATTATCTATCATGTATTACCTCCTGTCTATTATCTATCATGTATTACCTCCTGTCTATTATCTATCATGTATTACCTCCTGTCTATTGTATTTTATCTATCATGTATTACCTCCTGTCTATTATCTATAATTTATTACCTCCTATCTATTGTCTATTATCTATCATTTATTACCTCCTGTCTATTGTCCTTTATCTATCTCATTTCTTCATCTCTGTCTGTCTGTCTCTCATTCTGTCTATTTCTCTCATTATTAATGTCCCAGCATTCACATATTCAGATTCAAATCAGATTTCTTAGCATGAATGACAAAGCCACTGTTGCTAAAGCAAATTGAGATAGACATCAACAGTAACAGGAAATGATATTAATAACAACAATAATAATAATGATAAAAGTGATGAAGATTAGAGAGTGTAGACAGGATACAGTGCCTTTGGAAAGTATTCAGACTTCTTGACTTTTCCCAAATTTTGTTACGTTACAGCCTTATTCTAAAATGTATTAAAAAAATACAAAACAGAAACCTGTTATTTTCATAAGTATTCAGTCCCTTTGGTATGAGATTGAGCTCAGGTACATCCTGTTTCCATTGATCATCCTTGAGATGTGGCCACACCTCAGAGCCTTGTTCCTCTCTTGGTTTTTTACTAGAGAGGTTCCTGCCTTTCTAGGGAGTTTTTCCTAGCCACCGTGCTTCTACATCTGCATTCCTTGCTGTTTGGGGTTTTAGGCTGGGTTTCTGTATAGCACTTTGTGACATCAGATGATGTAAAAAGGGCTTTATGAATACATTTGATTGGAGTCCACCTGTGGTAAATTGATTGGACATGAAGTGGAAAGACACAAACCTGTCTACATAAGGTCCCACAGTTAACAGTGCATGTCAGAGCAAAAACCAAGCCATGAGGTTGGAGGAATTGTCTGTAGAGCTTGTTTGCACAGGATTGTGTCGAGGCACAGATCTGGGAAAGAGTAACAACACTTTTCTGCAGCATTGAAGGTCCCCAAGAACACAGTGGCCTCCATCATTCTTAAATGGAAGAAGGTGGGAACCAGCAAGACTCTTCCTAGAGCTGACTGCCAAACTGAGCCATCGGGGGAGAAGGGCCTTGGTCAGGGAAGAGACCAAGAACCCAATGGACACTCTGACAGAGCTCTAGAGTTCCTCTGTGAATCTTCCAGAATGACAACCATCTCTGCAGCACCCCGCTAATCAGGCCTTTATGGTAGAGTGGCCAGACAGAAGCCACTCCTCAGTAAAAGGCACATGACAGCCTGAGTTTTCCAAAAGGCATCTAAAGACTCTCAGACCATGAGAAACAAGATTCTCTGTTCTAATGAAACCAAGATGGTCTGAATGCCAATCGTCACGTCTGAAGGAAACTGGCACCATCCTTACGGTGAAGAATGGTGTTGGCAACATCTTACTGTGGGGATGTTTGTCAGTGGCAGGGACTGGGAGACTAGTCAGGATCGAGGCAAAGATGAACCGAGCAAAGTACAGACCTGCTCCAGAGAGCTCAGGACCTCAGACTGAGGCGAAGGTTCACCTTCCAACAGGACAACAACCCTAAGCACACAGCCAAGACAACCCAGGAGAGGCGTCGGGACAAGTCTCTGGACATTCTTGAGTGGCCCAGCCAGAGCCCGGACTTGAACCTGATCAAAGATCTCTGAATGTCCTTGAGTGGCCCAGCCAGAGCACGGACATGAACCCGATCAAAGATCTCTGAATGTCCTTGAGTGGCCCAGCCAGAGCCTGGACATAAACCCGATCAAAGATCGGAGACCTGGAAATAGTTGTTCAGCAACATTCCCCCTCCAACCTTACAAAACTTGAGAGGGTCTGTAGAGAGGGATGGGAGAACGTTTCCAAATACAGGTGTGCCAAGCTTGTAGCGTCATATCCAAGAAGACTGGAGGCTGTAGTCGCTGCCAAAGGTGCTTCAAGAAAGTACTGAGTAAAGGGTCTGAATACTTATGTTAATGTCATATTTTCGTTTATTTATTTATTTTTAATTTGAAAAAATGTACAAAAACTTGTCATTGCTTTGTCATTATAGGGTATTGTCACTCCTTGGTCTTAGTATTTTGTGTTTTCTTTATTTATTTGGTCAGGCCAGGGTGTGACATGGGTTATTGTGGTGTGTTTTTTGTCTTGGGGTTTTGTGGGGTGTCTAATTAGTCTATAGCTGCCTGAGGCGGTTCTCAATCAGAGTCAGGTGATTTTCGTTGTCTCTGATTGGGAGCCATATTTAGGCAGCCATATTCTGTGAGTGTTTTCGTGGGTGATTGTTCCGGTCTCTGTGTTTGTGTCACGCCTTGGTCATAGTGTTTTGTGTTTTCGTTATATTATTTGTTCAGGCCAGGGTGTGACATGGGTTTATTGTGTTGTCGTATTGGGGTTTTTGTAGGCATTGGGATTGTGGTTGATTAGGGGTGTGTGTAGTATAGGCTTGGCTGCCTGAGGCGGTTCTCAATCAGAGTCAGGTGATTTTCGTTGTCTCTGATTGGGAACCGTATTTAGGTAGCCTGAGTTTCGCTTTGTATTTCGTGGGTGATTGTTCCTGTCTCTGTGTAGTGTTCACCAGATAGGCTGTAATAGGTTTCTCGTTCCTTTTGTTGTTTTTGTATTGTAGTTATTTCATGTATCGTTTCGTTTTCGTTCATTAAAGATCATGAGTAACAAACACGCTGCATTTCGGTCCGACTCTCTTCCTTCAACAGGCGAACGCCGTTACAGAGAAGGAGATTGTGTCACGCTGCATGAGGCAAATGGTGGTCACACAAGATACTGACTGGTTTTCTGATCTACTCCCCTACTTTTAAAAAACAAGTTATCTGACCAACAGATGCATATCTGTATTGCCAGTCATGTGAAATCCATAGATTAGAGACTTTTTTATTTATTTCAATTGACTGATTTCCTTATATGAACTGTAACTCAGTAAAATCTTTGAAAATGTTGCATGTTTATATTTTTGTTCAGGTTAGCCGTTTTTCAATTTGGAGTCAATTTGTTTGCTTTTGATTTTAGAAATGAAACCGTTTTTTGAATGGTCTTTAGTTTGTATGTTGTTAGTGAACCGCAGAGCAAGCTGACCTAGGGGATCATCCTCTTGGGAGAAGTGGTTACTCAGAAAGGATCGGCATTTAATGGAGCTCTGGTCTGCTTGATTTAAATGCTGCCGGAATTAAAATGCTCTTTTTCGCACTTGAATGTGTAGAGTGAATGTGAATGTGTCACTATCTGTGAAATTGTCCCCTTCGTGTCCCTGTGTGATCACTGCTGTAACCTTGCTGATGTGACCTTGATAGGCTAATGTAGGTGACAGAACGATATCGAAGGGAATCCCACCCTCGTCGTTTCACTCCTCACTGATCATGAGGGAGAGGAGAGGAGCTGAGGAGGAACCAAAGGAATCGTTGGGATCGTTCTCCTCTCATCCCATCCTTCCCTCCTCCTCCTCATTCTCCTCCTCCTCCTCCTTCTCCTCACATCCTACCGTTCACCGCTTCACCTGACTCCAACTCCTCTCTCGGCTCTTACCATTAGACAGCCGGTTGCCATTCTCTACGGGGGTGTGGCTTGGGGAGTGGGGGGCGTGGTTGTTGGCATTCTTGTCCTGTAGCTGTGGAGACGGGGAGGAGGGGGTGGAGCCTGGGTGCTCATCTCTCCCTGGCAGGTTGATGTTGGAGTTGAACCCTGGGAGGAGATGACACACACACTGTTACTGCCATCGGTTTGTTTCCATACATTGAATTGTTAAACTGTTAGTTACAAAAATATTTTTGGAACCTCAGATTGTTCATGCAATTCTCACATAGAGACATCATTGGGATGAAGAATGTTTGAAAGGCTTTTTACATTTGTAACACCAACCAGTTTTGAGAATATCATGATTAAAGTGGCAATTTTGGGCTCTTTTTAGACCTACAATTGCCTCCGGTAAGACCCTATGACCTATGAACCTTACACGATACAGACAACACCCTGGTGTCATTATATTCCTAATAGCACGCTCTAACATATGGAGCATCACTCAATTCTGAAATACAATTTTAAACATTCATTTATTAAACATTAAAACAATTTATATGAATACATCAAAATGACCCTTTTTGATTTAGTTTCTTTGTGGACCTATTGTTTTAATACAGAATATACTCTACAAGTACATTTCTAGAGTCAGATCTCTGCTAATTTTCAAGTTTAAAGCTGGGAATGCCTCAGGGAGCTTCAAGTTTAAAGTTGGGAATTCCCATGACGTCCCTGCGGCATTCCCGTATCCCACAGGAGAAGCAGGCTGGGGGGAAACAGCTGCTCATCACAGGCATGGCATTGATACCTCCCCTAACCCCCAGGCCACCCTGGAGCATCGGGTATCACAGATAACCATTTAGTGCCAGGGAGGGAACGGAAGCAGGCTGCCCCGCTGCCCCGCTGTTCACGACCCTGACTACCAGCCTCCTCTGGCGTGTAGGCATGCTAACTAGTAAAAGGCATCCCCATTCAAGTCATCAATGTACCTTGCTGGTCATTCTATGTCTAGGCATGTGACATTGAGATGGAAGAAAGTGTCACGTCAGCCTGAGGGTTTCTGTTTCTACCCTAGACCCCTGGGTTTTAAGGCCCTTGGCATTCTGGTGGATATCCTTAAACTACTGTTAGTGCCCCTCTTCAATGCCCTGTCTCAATGACTTAGTTAGATTAAGAAGTATCCCACTGGGCACACACTGGCTGAATCAACGTTGCTTCCACATCATTTCAATGATGAATTGATGTCTGTGCCCAGTGGGATGTCTCTGCTACACTCTGTTCTGTCCTCATGTCATCTCCCCTTTCGTAGTGTGAGGAAGAGTGATATACCCCACTACGGTGATAAATATTTAATCTCATATTATATTAACCTACACACTGCTAATATACTTGAATGAATAATGACAGGACAGAGAGGAGAGAGAGAGGAGAGAGATAGAGAGAGAGAGAGAGAGAGAGAGGTGAGAGATGAGAGAGGGAAAAGAGACTGAGCGTCACAGGTGAGAGAGAGAGGAGAAAGAGGAGAGAAAGAGAGAGATGCGAGCGAGAGAAGGAGAAAAAGAGAGATGAGCAAGAGAAGGAGAAAGAGAGAGGAGAGAGAAAAGAGAGAGAGAGAGACTGATAGAGAATGAGAAAGAGAGATATAGAGAGAGAAAGACACAGAGAAATAGAGAGAGAGATACAGAGAGGGAGAGAGAGATGCAGAGAAAGAGAGATATAGAGATACAGAGAGAAAGAGATACAGAGAGAGAGAGACATGGTAGATAAAGAGAAGGAGAGAAAGAGGAGAGAGAAAAGAGAAAGAAAGAGAGGAGATAGAAAGAGAGAGAGGAACATCCTCTGTGTACAACGTAAAAAAACACCAAATAATGCATGCAGAGCAGAATTAGGCCGATAGTCACTAATCATCAAAATCCACGAAAGAACTGTTCAGTTCTACAACCACCTAAAGGGAGGCGATTCCCAAACCTTCCATAACAAAGTCATCACCTACAGAGAAATGAACCTGGAGAAGAGTCCCCTAGGCAAGCGGGTCCTGTGGCTCTGTTCACAAACACAAACAGACCCCACAGAGCCCCAGGACAGCAACACAATTAGACCCAAACAATTCATGAGAAAACTAAAAGATAATTACTTGACACATCGGCAAGAATTAACAAAACAACTGAGCAAACTGGAATGCTATTTGGCCCTAAACAGAGAGTACACAGTGGCAGAATACCTGACCACTGTGACTGACCCAAACTTAAGGAAAGCTTTGACTATAGACAGACTCAGTGAGCATAGCCTTGCTATTGAGAATGGCCACTGTAGGCAGACTTGTATCTCAACAGAAGACAGGCTATGTGCACACTGTCCACAAAATCAGGTGGAAAGTGAGCTGCACTTCCTAACCTCCTGCCAAATTTATGACCATAGTAGAGACACATATTTCCCTCAGATTACACAGAACCACAAAGAATTTGTGGGAAATCCAATTTTGATAAACTCCCATATCTATTGAGTGAAACACAGTGTGCCATCACAGCAGAACTGTGTGACCAGTTGCCACAAGAAAAGGGCAACCAGTGAAGAACACCATAGTAAATACAACCCATATTTACTGTGTTGATTTATTTTCCCTTTTGTACTTTAACTACTTGCACATCGTTACAACACTGTATATAGACATAATGACTTGAAATGCATTTACTCTTTTGGAACTTTTCTGAGTGGAATGTTTACTGTTCATTTTTGATTGTTTATTTAACTTTTGTTTACTATCTATTTCACTTGCTTTTTCAATGTAAACATATGTTTCCCATGTCAGTAAAGCCCCTGAAATTGAAATGGAATTGAATTGAAATTGAATTGAGAGAGAAAGTAAGAGAGGGTGAGAGAAGGAGAGAGGGACTACAGTGTGTGTATTCTCGTGTAAGAGTGTTAACAATGAATGATGTTTCAAACTGATCTAACAGTTACTGCTTGTGTTCATATCATATTTAGAGTTGAAGGGAAGTATTTGAACATGTATTTTATGAAACAGTCTCTTTAAATCAATGCAGTAATAGGCAACGTAAGGCCACATTGTACCCATTTAATCAAGTTGTTTGTCACATTCCGAAAACAGCGGGGGGGAGACTTAACCGTGAAATGATGCAGTATATACAGAGATTATATACAGAGATTACCAGGACCAGATCAATGTGGAGCTATATACAGGGAGCACCAGTACCAGATCAATGTGGAGCTATATACAGGGATTACCAACACCAGATCAATGTGGAGCTATATACAGGGATTACCAACACCAGATCAATGTGGAGCTATATACAGACATTACCAGTACCAGATCAATGTGGAGCTATATACGGGGGAGCTAATACCAACACCAGATCAATGTGGAGCTATATACAGAGATTACCAGTACCAGATCAATGTGGAGCTATATACAGGGAATACAACACCAGATCAATGTGGAGCCAGATCAATGTGGAGCTATATACAGAGATTACCAGTACCAGATCAATGTGGAGCTATATACAGGGAGCACCAACACCAGATCAATGTGGAGCTATATACAGGGATTACCAACACCAGATCAATGTGGAGCTATATACAGGGATTACCAACACCAGATCAATGTGGAGCTATATACAGACATTACCAGTACCAGATCAATGTGGAGCTATATACGGGGAATACCAGTACCAGATCAATGTGGAGCTATATACAGAGATTACCAGTACCAGATCAATGTGGAGCTATATACAGGGAATACAAGTACCAGATCAATGTGGAGCTATATACAGAGATTACCAGTACCAGATCAATGTGGAGCTATATACAGGGAATACCAACACCAGATCAATGTGGAGCTATATACAGGGATTACCAACACCAGATCAATGTGGAGCTATATACAGGGAATACCAACACCAGATCAATGTGGAGCTATATACAGGGAATACCAACACCAGATCAATGTGGAGCTATATACAGGGAATACCAACACCAGATCAATGTGGAGCTATATACAGGGATTACCAACACCAGATCAATGTGGAGCTATATACAGGGATTACCAACACCAGATCAATGTGGAGCTATATACAGGGATTACATCAATACCAGTTACCAGACCAGATCAATGTGGAGCTATATACGGGGAATACCAGTACCAGATCAATGTGGAGCTATATATAGAGATTACCAGTACCAGATCAATGTGGAGCTATATACAGGGAATACAAGTACCAGATCAATGTGGAGCTATATACAGAGATTACCAGTACCAGATCAATGTGGAGCTATATATAGAGATTACCAGTACCAGATCAATGTGCAGCTATATACAGGGAATACAAGTACCAGATCAATGTGGAGCTATATACAGAGATTACCAGTACCAGATCAATGTGGAGCTATATACAGAGATTACCAGTACCAGATCAATGTGGAGCTATATACAGAGTGTACCAGTACCAGATCAATGTGGAGCTATATACAGAGTGTACCAGTACCAGATCAATGTGGAGCTATATACAGAGATTACCAGTACCAGATAAATGTGGAGCTATATACAGGGAGTACCAACACCAGATCAATGTGGAGCTATATACAGGGAATACCAGTACCAGATCAATGTGGAGCTATATACAGAGATTACCAGTACCAGATCATTGTGGAGCTATATACAGAGATTATCAGTACCAGATCAATGTGGAGCTATATACAGGGAATACCAGTACCAGAAAAATGTGGAGCTATATACAGAGATTACCAGTACCAGATCATTGTGGAGCTATATACAGAGATTACCAGTACCAGATAAATGTGGAGCTATATACAGGGAGCACCAGATCAATGTGGAGCTATATACAGGGAATACCAACACCAGATCAGTGTGGAGCTATGTACAGGGATTACCAACACCAGCTCAATGTGGAGCTATATACAGGGAGCACCAGTACCAGATCAATGTGGAGCTATATACAGGGAATACGAACACCAGATCAATGTGGAGGTATATACAGGGATTACCAACACCAGATCAATGTGGAGCTATATACAGGGAGTACCAGTACCAGATCAATGTGTAGCTATATACAGGGAATACCAACACCAAATCAATGTGGAGCTATATACAGACATTACCAGTACCAGATAAATGTGGAGCTATACACAGGGAGTACCAGTACCAGATCAATGTGGAGCTATATACAGACATTACCAGTACCAGATCAATGTGGAGCTATATACAGAGATTACCAGTACCAGATCAATGTGGAGCTATATACAGGGATTACCAACACCAGATCAATGTGGAGCTATATACAGGGAGTACCAGTACCAGATCAATGTGGAGCTATATACAGGGAATACAAGTACCAGATCAATGTGGAGCTATATACAGGGATTACCAACACCAGACTGATGTGGAGCTATATACAGACATTACCAGTACCAGATCAATGAGGAGCTATATAAAGGGATTACCAACACCAGATCAATGTGGAGCTATATACAGGGAATACCAGTAACAGATCAATGTGGAGCTATATACAGGGAATACAAGTACCAGATCAATGTGGAGCTATATACAGAGATTACCAGTACCAGATCAATGTGGAGCTATATACAGAGATTATCAGTACCAGATCAATGTGGAGCTATATACAGGGAATACCAGTACCAGATCAATGTGGAGCTATATACAGAGTGTACCAGTACCAGATCAATGTGGAGCTATATACAGAGATTACCAGTACCAGATAAATGTGGAGCTATATACAGGGAGTACCAGTACCAGATCAATGTGGAGCTATATTCAGGGAATACAAGTACCAGATCAATGTGGAGCTATATACAGACATTACCAGTACCAGATCAATGTGGAGCTATATACAGAGATTACCAGTACCAGATCAATGTGGAGCTATATACAGACATTACCAGTACCAGATCAATGTGGAGCTATATACAGGGAATACCAGTACCAGATCAATGTGGAGCTAGATACAGGGAATACAAGTACTCGATCAATGTGGAGCTATATACAGACATTACCAGTACCAGATCATTGTGGAGCTATATACAGACATTACCAGTACCAGATCAATGTGGAGATATATACAGAATACCAGTACCAGATCAATGTATATACAGGAGCCAGATCATAGCTATATACAGGGAATACCAGTACCAGATCAATGTGGAGCTATATACAGATATTACCAGTACCAGATCAATGTGGAGCTATATACAGGGAATACAAGTACCAGATCAATGTGGAGCTATATACAGAGATTACCAGTACCAGATCAATGTGGAGCTATATACAGAGATTATCAGTATCAGATCAATGTGGAGCTATATACAGAGTGTACCAGTACCAGATCAATGTGGAGCTATATACAGAGTGTACCAGTACCAGATCAATGTGGAGCTATATACAGAGATTACCAGTACCAGATAAATGTGGAGCTATATACAGGGAGTACCAGTACCAGATCAATGTGGAGCTATATACAGAGATTACCAGTACCAGATCAATGTGGAGCTATATACAGGGAATACAAGTACCAGATCAATGTGGAGCTATATACAGACATTACCAGTACCAGATCAATGTGGAGCTATATACAGACATTACCAGTACCGGATCAATGTGGAGCTATATACAGGGAATACCAGTACCAGATCAATGTGGAGCTATATACAGAGATTACCGGTACCAGATCAATGTGGAGCTATATACAGATATTACCAGTACCAGATCAATGTGGAGCTATATACAGAGATTATCAGTACCAGATCAATGTGGAGCTATATACAGGGAATACCAGTACCAGATCAATGTGTAGCTATATACAGGGAATACCAACACCAGATCAATGTGGAGCTATATACAGACATTACCAGTACCAGATAAATGTGGAGCTATATACAGGGAGTACCAGTACCAGATCAATGTGGAGCTATATACAGAGATTACCAGTACCAGATCAATGTGGAGCTATATACAGGGATTACCAACACCAGATCAATGTGGAGCTATATACAGGGAGTACCAGTACCAGATCAATGTGGAGCTATATACAGGGAATACAAGTACCAGATCAATGTGGAGCTATATACAGGGAATACCAGTACCAGATCAATGTGGAGCTATATACAGGGAATACAAGTACCAGATCAATGTGGAGCTATATACAGAGATTACCAGTACCAGATCAATGTGGAGCTATATACAGAGATTATCAGTACCAGATCAATGTGGAGCTATATACAGGAAATACCAGTACCAGATCAATGTGGAGCTATATACAGGGAATACCAGAACCAGATCAATGTGGAGCTATATACAGATATTACCAGTACCAGATCAATGTTGAGCTATATACAGGGAATACAAGTACCAGATCAATGTGGAGCTATATACAGAGATTACCAGTACCAGATCAATGTGGAGCTATATACAGAGATTACCAGTACCAGATAAATGTGGAGCTATATACAGGGAGTACCAGTACCAGATCAATGTGGAGCTATATACAGAGTGTACCAGTACCAGATCAATGTGGAGCTATATACAGAGTGTACCAGTACCAGATCAATGTGGAGCTATATACAGAGATTACCAGTACCAGATAAATGTGGAGCTATATACAGACATTACCAGTACCAGATCAATGTGGAGCTATATACAGACATTACCAGTACCAGATCAATGTGGAGCTATATACAGAGATAACCAGTACCAGATCAATGTGGAGCTATATACAGACATTACCAGTACCAGATCAATGTGGAGCTATATACAGGGAATACCAGTACCAGATCAATGTGGAGCTAGATACAGGGAATACAAGTACCCGATCAATGTGGAGCTATATACAGACATTACCAGTACCAGATCAATGTGGAGCTATATACAGATATTACCAGTACCAGATCAATGTGGAGCTATATACAGGGAATACAAGTACCAGATCAATGTGGAGCTATATACAGAGATTACCAGTACCAGATCAATGTGGAGCTATATACAGAGATTATCAGTATCAGATCAATGTGGAGCTATATACAGAGTGTACCAGTACCAGATCAATGTGGAGCTATATACAGAGATTACCAGTACCAGATAAATGTGGAGCTATATACAGGGAGTACCAGTACCAGATCAATGTGGAGCTATATACAGGGAATACCAACACCAGATCAATGTGGAGCTATGTACAGGGAATACAAGTACCAGATCAATGTGGAGCTATATACAGAGATTACCAGTACCAGATCAATGTGGAGCTATATACAGAGATTACCAGTACCAGATAAATGTGGAGCTATATACAGGGAGTACCAGTACCAGATCAATGTGGAGCTATATACAGAGTGTACCAGTACCAGATCAATGTGGAGCTATATACAGAGTGTACCAGTACCAGATCAATGTGGAGCTATATACAGAGATTACCAGTACCAGATAAATGTGGAGCTATATACAGACATTACCAGTACCAGATCAATGTGGAGCTATATACAGACATTACCAGTACCAGATCAATGTGGAGCTATATACAGAGATTACCAGTACCAGATCAATGTGGAGCTATATACAGACATTACCAGTACCAGATCAATGTGGAGCTATATACAGGGAATACCAGTACCAGATCAATGTGGAGCTAGATACAGGGAATACAAGTACCCGATCAATGTGGAGCTATATACAGACATTACCAGTACCAGATCAATGTGGAGCTATATACAGATATTACCAGTACCAGATCAATGTGGAGCTATATACAGGGAATACAAGTACCAGATCAATGTGGAGCTATATACAGAGATTACCAGTACCAGATCAATGTGGAGCTATATACAGAGATTATCAGTATCAGATCAATGTGGAGCTATATACAGAGTGTACCAGTACCAGATCAATGTGGAGCTATATACAGAGATTACCAGTACCAGATAAATGTGGAGCTATATACAGGGAGTACCAGTACCAGATCAATGTGGAGCTATATACAGGGAATACCAACACCAGATCAATGTGGAGCTATGTACAGGGAATACCAACACCAGATCAATGTGGAGCTATATACAGAGTGTACCAGTACCAGATCAATGTGGAGCTATATACAGAGATTACCAGTACCAGATAAATGTGGAGCTATATACAGACATTACCAGTACCAGATCAATGTGGAGCTATATACAGGGAATACCAGTACCAGATCAATGTGGAGCTATATACAGGGATTACCAACACCAGATCAATGTGGAGCTATATACAGGGAATACCAGTACCAGATCAATGTGGAGCTATATACAGGGAATACCAACACCAGATCAATGTGGAGCTATATACAGGGATGACCAACACCAGATCAATGTGGAGCTATATACAGGGAGTACCAGTACCAGATCAATGTGTAGCTATATACAGGGAATACCAACACCAGATCAATGTGGAGCTCTATACAGACATTACCAGTACCAGATCAATGTGGAGCTATATACAGGGAATACCAGTACCAGATCAATGTGGAGCTATATACAGAGATTACCAGTACCAGATCAATGTGGAGCTATATACAGGGAATACAAGTACCAGATCAATGTGGAGCTATATACAGAGATTACCAGTACCAGATCAATGTGGAGCTATATACAGAGCTTATCAGTACCAGATCAATGTGGAGCTATATACAGGGAATACCAGTACCAGATCAATGTGGAGCTATATGCAGGGAATACCAGTACCAGATCAATGTGGAGCTATATACAGATATTACCAGTACCAGATCAATGTGGAGCTATATACAGGGAATACAAGTACCAGATCAATGTGGAGCTATATACAAAGATTACCAGTACCAGATCAATGTGGAGCTATATACAGAGATTACCAGTACCAGATCAATGTGGAGCTATATACAGAGTGCACCAGTACCAGATCAATGTGGAGCTATATACAAAGTGAACCAGTACCAGATAAATGTGGAGCTATATACAGGGAGTACCAACACCAGATCAATGTGGAGCTATGTACAGGGATTACCAACACCAGATCAATGTGGAGCTATATACAGGGAGCACCAGTACCAGATCAATGTGGAGCTATATACAGGGAGTACCAGTACCAGATCAATGTGGAGCTATATACAGGGAATACAAGTACCAGATCAATGTGGAGCTATATACAGGGATTACCAACACCAGACCGATGTGGAGCTATATACAGACATTACCAGTACCAGATCAATGTGGAGCTATATAAAGGGATTACCAACACCAGATCAATGTGGAGCTATATACAGGGAATACCAGTACCAGATCAATGTGGAGCTATAAACAGGGAATACACGTACCAGATCAATGTGGAGCTATATACAGATATTACCAGTACCAGATCAATGTGGAGCTATATACAGAGATTATCAGTACCAGATCAATGTGGAGCTATATACAGGGAATACCAGTACCAGATCAATGTGGAGCTATATACAGGGAATACCAGAATCAGATCAATGTGGAGCTATATACAGATATTACCAGTACCAGATCAATGTGGAGCTATATACAGGGAATACAAGTACCAGATCAATGTGGAGCTATATACAGAGATTATCAGTACCAGATCAATGTGGAGCTATATACAGAGTGTACCAGTACCAGATCAATGTGGAGCTATATACAGAGTGTACCAGTACCAGATCAATGTGGAGCTATATACAGAGATTACCACCGCCATCGATAAAAGACAAGTACTGTGCAGCCGTCTTCATCGACCTCGCCAAGGCTTTCGACTCTGTCAATCACCATATTCTTATCGGCAGACTCTACAGCCTCGGTTTTTCGGATGACTGCCTTGCCTGGTTCACCAATTACTTTGCAGACAGAGTTCAGTGTGTCAAATCGGAGGGCATGCTGTCCGGTCCTCTGGCAGTCTCTATGGGGGTGCCACAGGGTTCAATTCTCGGGCTGACTCTTTTCTCTGTGTATATCAATGATGTTGCTCTTGCTGCGGGCGATTCCCTGATCCACCTCTACGCAGACGACACCATTCTATATACTTTCGGCCCGTCATTGGACACTGTGCTATCTAACCTCCAAACGAGCTTCAATGCCATACAGCACTCCTTCCGTGGCCTCCAACTGCTCTTAAATGCGAGTAAAACCAAATGCATGCTTTTCAACCGATCGCTGCCTGCACCCGCATGCCCGACTAGCATCACCACCCTGGATGGTTCCGACCTTGAATATGTGGACATCTATAAGTACCTAGGTGTCTGGCTAGACTGCAAACTCTCCTTCCAGACCCACATCAAACATCTCCAATCGAAAATCAAATCAAGAGTCGGCTTTCTATTCCGCAACAAAGCCTCCTTCACTCACGCTGCCAAGCTTACCCTAGTTAAACTGACTATCCTACCGATCCTCGACTTCGGCGATGTCATCTACAAAATGGCTTCCAACACTCTACTCAGCAAACTGGATGCAGTCTATCACAGTGCCATCCGTTTTGTCACTAAAGCACCTTATACCACCCACCACTGCGACTTGTATGCTCTAGTCGGCTGGCCCTCACTACATATTCGTCGCCAGACCCACTGGCTCCAGGTCATCTACAAGTCCATGCTAGGTAAAGCTCCGCCTTATCTCAGTTCACTGGTCACGATGGCAACACCCATCCGTAGCACGCGCTCCAGCAGGTGTATCTCACTGATCATCCCTAAAGCCAACACATCATTTGGCCGCCTTTCGTTCCAGTACTCTGCTGCCTGTGACTGGAACGAATTGCAAAAATCGCTGAAGTTGGAGACTTTTATCTCCCTCACCAACTTCAAACATCAGCTATCCGAGCAGCTAACCGATCGCTGCAGCTGTACATAGTCTATAGGAAAATAGCCCACCCATTTTCACCTACCTCATTCCCATACTGTTTTTTATACTGTTTTTATTTATTTATTTTTCTGCTCTTTTGCACACCTACCTGTACATGACCTGATCATTTATCACTCCAGTGTTAATCTGCAAAACTGTATTATTCGCCTACCTCCTCATGCCTTTTGCACACATTGTATATAGACTGCCCCTTTTTTTTCTACTGTGTTATTGACTTGTTAATTGTTTATTCCATGTGTAACTCTGTGTTGTCTGTTCACACTGCTATGCTTTTATCTTGGCCAGGTCGCAGTTGCAAATGAGAACTTGTTCTCAACTAGCCTACCTGGTTAAATAAAGGTGAAAAAATAATAATAATAATAATAAATGTGGAGCTATATACAGGGAGTACCAGTACCAGATCAATGTGGAGCTATATACAGGGAGTACCAGTACCAGATCAATGTGGAGCTATATACAGGGAGTACCAGTACCAGATCAATGTGGAGCTATATACAGACATTACCAGTACCAGATCAATGTGGAGCTATATGCAGACATTACCAATACCAGATCAATGTGGAGCTATATTCAGGGAATACAAGTACCAGATCAATGTGGAGCTATATACAGGGAATACAAGTACCAGATCAATGTGGAGCTATATTCAGGGAATACAAGTACCAGATCAATGTTGAGCTATATACAGAGATTACCAGTACCAGATCAATGTGGAGCTATATACAGACATTACCAGTACCAGATCAATGTGGAGCTATATACAGGGAATACAAGTACCAGATCAATGTGGAGCTATATACAGGGAATACCAGTACCAGATCAATGTGGAGCTATATACAGACATTACCAGTACCAGATCAATGTGGAGATATATACAGGGAATACCAGTACCAGATCAATGTGGAGCTATATACAGGGAATACCAGTACCAGATCAATGTGGAGCTATATACAGATATTACCAGTACCAGATCAATGTGGACCTATATACAGGGAATACAAGTACCAGATCAATGTGGAGCTATATACAGAGATTACCAGTACCAGATCAATGTGGAGCTATATACAGACATTACCAGTACCAGATCAATGTGGAGCTATATACAGGGAATACCAGTACCAGATCAATGTGGAGCTATATACACGGAATACAAGTACCCGATCAATGTGGAGCTATATACAGACATTACCAGTACCAGATCAATGTGGAGCTATATACAGACATTACCAGTACCAGATCAATGTGGAGATATATACAGGGAATACCAGTACCAGATCAATGTGGAGCTATATACAGGGAATACCAGTACCAGATCAATGTGGAGCTATATACAGATATTACCAGTACCAGATCAATGTGGACCTATATACAGGGAATACAAGTACCAGATCAATGTGGAGCTATATACAGAGATTACCAGTACCAGATCAATGTGGAGCTATATACAGAGATTATCAGTATCAGATCAATGTGGAGCTATATACAGAGTGTACCAGTACCAGATCAATGTGGAGCTATATACAGAGTGTACCAGTACCAGATCAATGTGGAGCTATATACAGAGATTACCAGTACCAGATAAATGTGGAGCTATATACAGGGAGTACCAGTACCAGATCAATGTGGAGCTATATACAGAGATTACCAGTACCAGATCAATGTGGAGCTATATACAGGGAATACAAGTACCAGATCAATGTGGAGCTATATATAGACATTACCAGTACCAGATCAATGTGGAGCTATATACAGAGATTACCGGTACCAGATCAATGTGGAGCTATGTACAGAGAGTACCAGCACTAGATCAATGTGGAGCTATATATGGATATTACCAGTACCAGATCAATGTGGAGATATATACAGGGAATACCAGTACCAGATCAATGTGGAGCTATATACAGGGAATACCAGTACCAGATCAATGTGGAGCTATATACAGATATTACCAGTACCAGATCAATGTGGACCTATATACAGGGAATACAAGTACCAGATCAATGTGGAGCTATATACAGAGATTACCAATACCAGATCAATGTGGAGCTATATACAGGGAATACCAACACCAGATCAATGTGGAGATATGTACAGGGAGTACCAGTACCAGATCAATGTGAAGCTATATAAAGGGAATACAAGTACCAGATCAATGTGGAGCTATATACAGAGATTACCAGTACCAGATCAATGTGGAGCTATATATACAAGTACAGATCAATGAGCTTACATTACCAGTACCAGATCAATGTGGAGCTATATACAGAGATTATCAGTAACAGATAAATGTGGAGCTATATACAGGGAATACCAGTACCAGATCAATGTGGAGCTATATACAGAGATTACCAGTACCAGATCAATGTGGAGCTATATACAGAGATTACCAGTACCAGATCAATGTGGAGCTATATACAGAGATTATCAGTACCAGATCAATGTGGAGCTATATACAGAGTGTACCAGTACCAGATCAATGTGGAGCTATATACAGAGTGTACCAGTACCAGATCATTGTGGAGCTATATACAGAGATTACCAGTACCAGATAAATGTGGAGCTATATACAGGGAGTACCAGTACCAGATTAATGTGGAGCTATATACAGACATTACCAGTACCAGATCAATGTGGAGCTACATACAGACTATTTAGCAGTCTTATGGCTATTTAGCAAGGCTATTTAGCAGTCTTGTGGCTATTTAGCGGTCTTATGGCTATTTAGCAGTCTTATGGTTATTTAGCAGTCTTATATATATATATATTATGGCTATTTAGCAGTCTTATGGCTATTTAGCAGTCTTATGGTTATTTAGCAGTCTTATGGCTATTTAGCAGTCTAATGACTACCAGATCAATGTGGAGCTTTAGAGTCTTATGGCTATTTTATCAGTAACAGTCTTATACAGGGAATACCAGTATGCAGAGATCTGTGGAGCTATTTAGCAGTCTTATGGCTATTTAGCAGTCTTATGACTGTTTAGCGTTCTTATGGCTATTTAGCAGTCTTATGGCTATTTAGCGGTCTAATGGCTATTTAGCAGTCTTATGGGTATTTAGCATTCTTATGGCTATTTAGCAGTCTTATGGCTATTTAGCAGTGTTGTGGCTATTTAGCGGTCTTATGGCTATTTTGCAGTCTTATGGCTATTTAGCAGTCTTATGGCTATTTAGCAGTCTTATGGCTATTTAGCAGTCTTATGGCTATTTAGCAGTCTTATGGCTATTTAGCAGTCTAATGACTATTTAGCAGTCTTATGGCTATTTAGCAGTCTTATGGTTATTTACCGGTCTTATGGCTATTTAGCAGTCGTATGGCTAATTAGAGGTCTAATGGCTATTTAGCATTCTTATGGCTATTTAGCAGTCTTATGGCTATTTAGCAGTCTTGTGGCTATTTAGCAGTCTTATGGCTATTTAGCAGTCTTATGGCTATTTAGCAGTCTTGTGGCTATTTAGCGGTCTTATGGCTATTTAGCAGTCTTATGGCTATTTACCAGTCTTATGGCTATTTAGCAAGGCTATTTAGCAGTCTTGTGGCTATTTAGCGGTCTTATGGCTATTTAGCAGTCTTATGGCTATTTAGCGGTCTTATGGCTATTTAGCACTCTTATGGCTATTTACCAGTCTTATGGCTATTCAGCAGTCTTATGGCTATTTAGCAAGGCTATTTAGCAGTCTTATGGCTATTTAGCAGTCTTATGGCTATTTAGCAGTCTTGTGGCTATTTAGCAGTCTTATGGCTATTTAGCAGTCTTATGGCTATTTAGCAGTCTTATGGCTATTTAGCAGTCTTGTGGCTATTTAGCGGTCTTATGGCTATTTAGCAGTCTTATGGCTATTTACCAGTCTTATGGCTATTTAGCAAGGCTATTTAGCAGTCTTATGGCTTATTAGCGGTCTAATGGCTATTTAGCAGTCTTATGGCTATTTAGCAAGGCTATTTAGCAGTCTTATGGCTATTTAGCAAGGCTATTTAGCAGTCTTGTGGCTATTTAGCGGTCTTATGGCTATTTAGCAGTCTTATGGCTATTTAGCAGTCTTATGGCTATTTAGCGGTCTTATGGCTATTTAGCAGTCTTATGGCTATTTAGCGGTCTTATGAGGCTCTTATGAGGCGCTGTCGTGCCCCCTTCACAGCTGTTCGCGTATGTGTGGACCATGTTATGTCATTAGTGATGTGTGCGCCAAGGAAATTGAAGCTCTCGATCCGCGCCACTACAGCCCCATCGATCTCGTACATGTAATAATAATAATAATAATAATATATGCCATTTAGCAGACGCTTTTATCCAAAGCGACTTACAGTCATGTGTGCATACATTCTACGTATGGGTGGTCCCGGGGATCGAACCCACTACCCTGGCGTTACAAGCGCCATGCTCTACCAACTGAGCTACACAGGACCACATGTTTTGGAACACTGTGACCTAGTGCAGCTCTAGTGTTGACCCTCCATTGATATACTGCTCTTCTTCTCCAAAGGTGAGGTCCTGCTTCACCGGTACTAAGGGGCCTACATATGCTGCTCTGCATGCACTATACAGGTACTAAACACAGATAGAGCTACAAAACATATATATGGGTACTGTAAAGTGAGTGAGTGAGTGAGTGAGTGAGTGAGTGAGTGAGTGAGTGTTGAGTGAGTGAGTGTGTGTGTGTTGGTGTGTGTGTGTGTGTGTGTGTGTGTGTGTGTGTGTGTGTGTGTGTGTGTGTGTGTGTGTGTGTGTGTGTGTGTGTGTGTGTGTGTGTGTGTGTGTGTGTGTGTGTGTGTGTGTGTAAATAGGAGAGCGAGACGAGGGACACCTGAGTCCCATTTATCAGCCTGATTCCACCCTGCCATATGTAAACTGGGACTTGCATGCGTAGTGACATTTGGTGAAATTGCCTTTCTAAAGTCATCTCTTAACATCATCAGTAGAAGACACGGCTGTGACCAGACCATCTGTTCCCCTTCAGAGGCCTGGAACCCCAAATCAATTCCCATCATGTTGTTACTGTACCGTTCCAGAATGATATGGAATATTCCAAGCTGGGGTATGATTGGTATATAGCTGTGATATTTAGGTGGTATTGGATGTTACATTTCCAGCAAACATCATATCTCTGATGAGATTGAGTCTATATCAATGATTTTAATGATCTTATATGAGGTTAGATTGGGGTCTGGTAGAGAGAGTACCTGCGTATGACAGAGTGGCTCTCTCCCCAGCTGCAGTTAACACCTGATAATCATAATTTAGTCTTTGTGTCTCAATGCCTATAGACACCTGTTTAATATCAGCTCATCTACCCTTTGTTACTCCATATGATCTAACCCAAATAAGGTGTTTTAATATCAGATTTATACATCGTGATGACATAATTATGTGATTGTGTTGTCATTGATTTATTAGTTAGATTTCATCCTACATCACATCAGAGTTTGATAATGGTTGAGATTATTTTTCATTGTTTGCACTAATGTACTGTACAGTAGCATCAGCATCAGTGTGTGGGTGGGTGTCATGCCGTGCAAGCATTACACGTTCAACTGAGACGTCCTGTCGCTTAATTAAGACAAGTGTGATTACATGTGGGGAGTGACATATCTTTCACAATCTGAAGAAGGGAAATCACCCTCTCTCCTCCTCCTCCTCCTCCTCCTCGCTCCTGAAATTAATTAATTTTAATTCAATTCAAAGGCTTTTTTTTGGCATGGGCAACATATGTTTACATTGCCAAAGTAAGAGAAACAGACAGTAAACAAAAGTGAAATAAAAAATAAAAATGAACAGTAAACATTACACTGACAAATGTTTTAAAGGAATAGAGACATTTAAAATGTTATATTATGGCTGTGTACGGTGTTATAACGATGTGCAAATAGTTAAAGTACAAAAGGGAAGAATAAATAAACATAAAAATGGTGTTTGTTCTTCACTGGTTGTCATTTTCTCGTGGCAACAGGACACAAATCTTGCTGCTGTGATGGCACATTTCGGAGTTCATCAAAATTGGGTTTGTTTTCAAATTCTTTCTGGGTCTGTGTAATTTGAGGGAAATAAGTATCTCTAATATGGTCATACATTTGGTAGGAGGTTAGGAAGTTCCACTTCATTTTGTGGACAGTGTGCACACATTCTGTCTTCTCTTGAGAGCCAGGTCTGCCTACGGCGGCTTTTCTCAATAGCAAGGCTATGCTCACTGAGTCTATGCATAGTCAAAGCTTTCCTTAAGTTTTGGTCAGTCACTATGTTCAGGTATTCTGCCACTGTGTAATCTCTGTTTAGGGCCAAATAGCTTTCCAGTTTGCTCAGTTTTTTGGTAAATTCTTTCCAATGTGCTAAGTATTTATCTTTTAGTTTTCTCATGATTTGGTTAGGTCTAATTGTGTTGCTGTTCTGGGGGTCTGTGGCGTCTGTTTGTGTTTTTGAACAGAGCCTCAGGACCAGCTTGCTTAGGGGACTCTTCTCCAAGTTAATTTCTCTGTAGGTGATGGCTTTGTTATGAAAGGTTTGGGAACCGCTTCCTTTTAGGTAGTTGTAGAAATAGGCACTTTTTAGGATTTTTATAATTAGCAGGTATCAGTATTTTGCTCTGCATACATTATTTGGAATTAGCCTCTGCTGTGATGGATTCATGCCTTCATCACCTCAGAGTTTAGCAACACACACTTGCACACACACACGCACACACACATACGTGCACACACACAAAGACACACAAAGACATACAAAGACAAAGTTCTGGGGTTATCTGGGTCAAATGTGTGTGTGTGTGTGTGTGTGTGTGTGTGTGTGTGTGTGTGTGTGTGTGTGTGTGTGTGTGTGTGTGTGTGTGTGTGTGTGTGTGTGTGTGTGTGTGTGTGTGTGTGTGTGTGTGTGTGTGTGTATGGTCAGGGGGTGTATGAGATAGTGTGTGAAGGAATTCACAGAGGTAAAGGTCATCTGTGTATGTGTGTGTGTTACATTGTGACTCACCTCCCTCCCTCATCTTGCGTCCTGTAGTGGTCTTCTTGAGCAGGCTGCGTCCAGAGCTGAACAGGGTGTTGAGCTCATCCAGAGCTGGCTGAGGGCTGGTCAGGGGTCTCCCATTGGCTGGGTTGAACAGCAGGGGTGAGGATGAGCAGGAGTGGGCACGGCGCGGCTCTGGGCGGGTGGACTTGGCCGGAGAGTAGGGAGGGGGCTTGTCCCCCGCAGCCCTATGAGACGAGGAAGCGTAGGAGGGCTTGGGAGAGTCCAAGCCGCCCCCACCTGTGATAGAAGCAGCCCGGGTAAGGGAGAGTATGCTGGACTCTGGGGGGAAGGGAAAGTGGGAGGGGGCGATAGGGGGAGGCAGGGTATTGGCGGGAGGAGGGGGAGGCGGAGGGGTGAGGGGAGGATTGGGCTTGTCTGGGAGGAGGACGGAAAGAGAGGGGGAGGAGTCAGCGCGTTGGCGGTAGTACTGAGGTGAGAGGGGGCTGTCTGGGCCGGCGTAGTTCAGGTTGGACTCAAACACAGGCAGCTTCTTCACCTCCAGAGGGGTGAGGGGCGACTCGTCAGACGCAGGGGAACAGGTGACAGGGGAGGGGGGGAACACCAGGAGAGGGGGGCGGTGGGTGAGCAGGTTGGGGAATGGTGCAGGGATGTCACACCCTCCTTCTTTACTATGAGGGGGCTTGCTGTTTCCTCCGGCGGCAGATGTTTGGGCCTCCATGGTAGTAGATACACCCCCCAGCCCTGCCCTCGTCCCCTCTCCACTCTGAGAGGGAGACAATCCCAACCCTAACCCCCCTAACATCAACCCTAACGCCTCCAGCTTCCCAGCTGCCTTCGCCGCAGCAACTGCCCCTCCCACAGGAAGTCCCGCCTCCTCGGGCAGGAAGTATTTCATTTCCTCGTAGACGGCCTCGGTGTCTCCCTGCTCGGTGCTGTCGGGGGGGTCCTGGTAACTCCCTCCCCGACTGTAACTCCTGCCCTGAGCCCCCACCATCTCTATGTACACATCCTCCTCATCCTGGTTATGGTGCAGGCTCAGTGTCGCCCCCTGTGGGCCATCCACAGACGCTGCACGCTGTATCAGCCCTCTCAGACACCCCATACCCCCTAGCCCTCCAGTGCGGGACAGCAGGGCCAGTTTGACATCAGCGGGGCGGAGCTGGAGGAGGTTAAAGCCGGCAGCGTTGATCTCTTCATAGGAGCCAGTGAGCTTGGTGTTGGGGTTCCTCTTGGGCTTGGGAGGAGGCACCTTCCTCATGGTTGTGTAGTCATCACTGTGGGGTCGCGGCTTGGACAGAGCTGGGGAGGGGAGAGATGAGAGGAGAAACAGTTCACAACAGTCACACTGACAGCTGTGTTTTGGGCTACATAGAGGCTAAGGTAATGATAGTTGGTGTGTTGTGGTGTATATATGCACCATCCGTAGGTGACAGCTGTGTTTTGGGGGGGCTCCCTGCAGGGGACCCATAGCCCTCAGGAGTGGGGCTCTCTCTCGGGGGTCCCAGGGTCAGTCCGGCACTGACCGCCTCGTAGGAAGCACTCAGACGAGTGCTGGGGTCCCGCTTGGGTTTAGGGGGAGGCTGTTTCCGTGGTGATGCCAGGCCTCCCCCATCCTCAGTGGTATGGGCCGCCTGTTGAAGGCCCGGTCTGATGGATGGGCCATGGCTGGAATGTACCAAGTTCTCTATAGCCAGGGGGATGGGCACTGAGCTGGAGCGGAAGTGGCGGATATTCCGGCTCCCCCCATTGACAGAACCGTCTTGGTTTCTCCTCTTCTCCACAACCCTACATGGGAAATCAGATTGAGAAATAAAGTATTTTTCTCCCCATTTCCACAAGTCTTTCTCTCTCTCTATTGCTCTAAATCACTCTCTTCCTCTCCATCCCACGTTCTGTCTATTTCTATTTCCTATCTCCATCCCTCCTCCCTCTCTCCTTTAAACCTCATGATGGACAAACACACCTTCTGTTGATATTTGATCCTGGTTCCAACCAAACATAATAAGATGGATTTTCCTTGAGAGCAACAACAATAAGATAATTACTTTCCATCTACAAATCCAGATTAATTGAATTATTCCCATCATATCATCCACAGACTCCACTCAAATGTATGGCTGCATCATCTGTCATGCAACACATGCATTCTAAAGAGGCCAATACGGGGGATAAAGAGTGGAAACTCTATGGATTATTTCTGCTTTAAATGTGTAAGTCTAATCGGCTTGCTGTAATATGATAATATGATATTCACTCTGCTCTGTAGGTTGATATTTCCTTCTCCAATCTGGAGGAAGCCATCTGTTGGTCCCTCTGGACCAGGTGGAGGGGGGTTGTGTTTGTCTGTAAAGGTTGATAGAGATAGTGTGTCTGTATCTGTGTCTCTGTGTGTGTGTTTGTGTGTGTGTGAGTTGGTTAGTTCTTATATCATTGTGGGAACCTAAAAAGTCCCCAGAAGAAGAGTCCTCTCAAGGATAGTGAAACAAGGAAAATTCTACCTCGTGGAGACATTTCCCACGTCCCCATGAGCACAAAGGCTATTTTAATTGTAGTGGTTAGGTTTAGAAAAAGGTAAAGATAAGGGGTTAGTGGTTAGGGAAAATATAATTTTGAATGGAAATTAATTTTATGTCCCCACGAGGGTAGAATAACATAACATAACATAGCATGTGTGTGTATATGGAGGGCCTTTATAGCCTGAAGAGGTTTCTGACTGACTTTGGTAAGAGTGGGAGTAGCGTAGTAATCTGGAATGGGACACTCCCACAGCGATCCCAGAGACACAATACCATCCACCCCTCCACCTCCAACTCCATCACCCATATCCCCCTTCCACCTCTCTACACACACCCTCCCTCACCCATATCCCCCTTCCACCCCTCTACACACACCCTCCCTCACCCATATCCCCCTTCCACCTCTCTACACACAACCTCCTTCACCCATATCCCCCTTCCACCTCTCTACACACACCCTCCCTCATCCATATCCCCCTTCCACCTCTCTACACACACCCTCCTTCACCCATATACCCCTTCCACCTCTCTACACACACCCTCCCTCATCCATATCCCCCTTCCACCGCTCTACACACACCCTCCTTCACCCATATACCCCTTCCACCTCTCTACACCCACCCTCCCTCATCCATATCCCCCTTCCACCTCTCTACACACACCCTCCTTCATCCATATCCCCCTTCCACCTCTCTACACACACCCTCCTTCATCCATATCCCCCTTCCACCACTCTACATTTACATTTACACACACCCTCCCTCATCCATATCCCCCTTCCACCTCTCTACACACACCCTCCCTCATCCATATCCCCCTTCCACCTCTCTACACACACCCTCCCTCATCCATATCCCCCTTCCACCTCTCTACACCCACCCTCCCTCACCCATATCCCCCTTCCACCTCTCTACACACACCCCCCTCACCCATATCCCCCTTCTACCTCTCTACACACACCCTCCCTCCCATCCCCCTTCCACATCCCACCCACCCTCCCTCACCCATCCACCTCTCTCCCCCCTCTCACACACTCTCCCTCATCCATATTCCCCTTCCACCTCTCTACACATACCCTCCCTCACCCATATCATCCCCTTCCACACCCACCCTCCCTCACCCACATCCCCCTCCCACCTCTCTAAACACACCCTCCCTCACCCATATCCCCCTTCCACCTCTCTACACACACCCTCCCTCATCCATATTCCCCTTCCACCTCTCTACACATACCCCCTTCACCCATATCCCCCTTCCACCTCTCTACACACACCCTCCCTCACCCATATCCCCCTTCCACCTCTCTACACACACCCTCCCTCACCCATATCCCCCTTCCACCTCTCTACACACACACTCCTTCACCCATATCCCCCTTCCACCTCTCTATACACACCCTCCTTCATCCATATTCCCCATGCCCCTCTCCACATACCATCCTTCACCCGTATCCCCCTCCCCCTCTCCACACACCCCCTCCTCACCTGTTAACCCCTCCTAATGCTGATGACAGTATTAGTGTGTGTGGGAGAGAAAATGACTCTTGAGAGGAAGGAGGAGAAGGAGGATGAAGGAAAGGGGGGATTACCAGTGACATCCCGACCCCTTCTCCCTTCTGTATCTCCCTCCCTTCCCTCTCCCTCCTCAATGCTCTCTCCTCCCCCTCTTAATATCTCCCTCCCAAGCCCCCATCTTCCAGTCTCTGTCCCAGTAGCAGATGTCCTGTTAGCATACAAGGGCACATGAAGGACAGAAGTACAGGTAAGAGTGTTGTGTGTATGTGTGGGTCTCTGTTTTTGTGTTTCCTCTCTCTGCAGGATGTACACCCCCAATGTTAAATTGCATTTTAAAACACAATCAGACTTTCAGCTGTTCTGGCCAATTGGAGGCTTATCTCTGCCTGATTAGCATGTTCATAAGGAATACAGGAATACATTCTAAAATGACAGCCTCTCTCATTCTTTAGTCCCTACACTGGAAAAGCATTTTGGGCCCGTCTTACAATTCAAACAATGGTTGCCATGCCAACTACAAGCTATATAAAGTGTAAATCAAAGTCCACTGACACCAGGAAAGGATAGTCTGACGTCTCACTGTGACATAGATACACACCCCGGGGGATGCATAGCCTGAACACGCACCTCCGCACAATTCCCAACCAACGCGGCTCCGGTACGAGTTCTCTATTTATTTGAATGCATTGACAGTTGCGGCAACAGTTGGAGAAATTGTGCTGAGAATTCTAAAAAAATGAAAGGCAACGGTCAAATATTCTTCAACACTTGTGTGTACATGTACACATTCTGGACTATGATTTTACACAGCTGCTACTTGCTGTTTATTATCTATTTATAATCACTTTACCTACATGTACACATTACATCGACTAACATGTACTCTTACCTACATGTACACATTAACCTCAACTAACCCCCCTTTTGACCTCCTCCTTTTCCGCAGCAACCAATGATCCAGGTCAACAGCATCAATGTAACAGCATAACTTTAGACCGTCCCCTCGCCCATACCCGGGTGCGAACCAGGGACCCTCTGCACACATCAACAACAGTCACCCACGAAGCATCGTTACCCATCGCTCCACAAAAGCCGCGGCCCTTGCAGAGCAAGGGGAACCACTACTTCAAGGTCTCAGAGCAAGTGACATCACTGATTGAAACGCTATTTAGCGCGCACCGCTAACTAAGCTAGCCGTTTCACATCCGTTACAGACACATTACCTCAACTAACCTGTACCCCTACCTATATATATATACACATTACCTCAACTAACCTGTACCCTTACCTACATGTACACATTACCTCAACTAACCTGTACCCCTACCTACATGTACACATTACCTTAACTAACCTGTACCCCTACCTACATGTACACATTACCTCAACTAACCTGTACCCCTACCTACATGTACACATTACCTCAACTAACCTGTACCCCTACCTACATGTTTACATTACCTCAACTAACCTGTACCCTTACCTACATGTACACATTACCTCAACTAACCTGTACCCCTACCTACATGTACACATTACCTCAGCTAACCTGTAGCCTTACTTACATGTACACATTACCTCAACTAACCTGTACCTCTACCTACATGTACACATTACCTCAACTAACCTGTACCCCTACCTACATGTACACATTACCTCAACTAACCTGTACCCCTACCTACATGTACACATTACCTCAACTAACCTGTACCCCTACCTACATGTACACATTACCTCAACTAACCTGTACCCTTACCTACATGTACACATTACCTCAACTAACCTGTACCCCTACCTACATGTACACATTACCTCAACTAACCTGTACCCCTACCTACATGTACACATTACCTCAACTAACCTGTACCCCTACCTACATGTACACATTACCTCAACTAACCTGTACCCTTACCTCCATGTACACATTACCTCAACTAACCTGTACTCTTACGTACATGTACACATGACCTCAACTAACCTGTACCCCTACCTACATGTACACATTACCTCAACTAACCTGTACCCCTACCTACATGTACACATTACCTCAACTAACCTGTACCCCTACCTACATGTACACATTACCTCAACTAACCTGTACCCTTACCTCCATGTACACATTACCTCAACTAACCTGTACTCTTACGTACATGTACACATGACCTCAACTAACCTGTACCCCTACCTACATGTACACATTACCTCAACTAACCTGTACCCCTACCTACATGTACACATTACCACAACTAACCTGTACTCTTACCTACATGTACACATTACCTCAACTAACCTGTACCCCTACCTACATGTACACATTACCTCAACTAACCTGTACCCCTACCTACATGTACACATTACCTCAACTAACCTGTACCCCTACCTACATGTACACATTACCTCAACTAACCTGTACCCCTACCTACATGTACACATTACCTCAACTAACCTGTACCCCTACCTACATGTACACATTACCTCAACTAACCTGTACCCCTACCTACATGTACACATTACCTCAACTAACCTGTACCCTTACCTCCATGTACACATTACCTCAACTAACCTGTACTCTTACGTACATGTACACATGACCTCAACTAACCTGTACCCCTACCTACATGTACACATTACCTCAACTAACCTGTACCCCTACCTACATGTACACATTACCTCAACTAACCTGTACCCCTACCTACATGTACACATTACCTCAACTAACCTGTACCCTTACCTCCATGTACACATTACCTCAACTAACCTGTACTCTTACGTACATGTACACATGACCTCAACTAACCTGTACCTACCTACATGTACACATTACCTCAACTAACCTGTACCCCTACCTACATGTACACATTACCTCAACTAACCTGTACCCTTACCTCCATGTACACATGACCTCAACTAACCTGTACCCCTACCTACATGTACACATTACCTCAACTAATCTGTACCCTTACCTCAACGAACCTGTACTCTTACCGACATGTACACATTACCTCAACTAACCTGTACCCCTACCTACATGTACACATTACCTCAACTAACCTGTACCCCTACCTACATGTACACATTACCTCAACTAACCTGTACCCCTACCTACATGTACACATTACCTCAACTAACCTGTACCCCTACCTACATGTACACATTACCTCAACTAACCTGTACCCTTACCTACATGGACACATGACCTCAACTAACCTGTTCCCTTACCTACATGGACACATGACCTCAACTAACCTGTAACCCCACTTATTGACTAGTTACCAGTTCCCCCTGTATATAGCCTCGATATTGTTATTTTACAGTTTAACTTTTTATTTAACTTTTAACTTGAATTAATTTAGTAAATATTTTCTTCACTTTATTTCTTGAACAGCATTGTTTGTTAAGGTATTGTAAGTAAGAATTTCAGGTCTACACCTTTTATATTCAGCACATTTGACAAATAAAATTGGATTGGATTTGATAACCTTGAATGCGCTGCAGCTATAGGCCAGTGTAGGCTTGGGGACAGTGCTGAAACATTAACACATGCTGATGTTTAACTCATTATCCTAGCAATCCTAATATGGAATTATAGTCACCAACCAGCACAGGCTCAATGACACCATAACTCACACATCACATGACACACACACACTGTACACACACTGTACACACACTGTACACATACTGTACATACACCTTGTGACCTCTACATCTCTATAGTATCTGTGGTGGATTGGGTGAGTTACTTACAGACACAGAATATAGTCTATATTCAATCCATTATCATTGTATTACATCATACTATTAGCTTCAAATCAAAGGAGAAACACAAAACCACAAGGAGCGACTTCTCTACGAGGGCGAAAGCAGTGGTCTATTACCTTTTGGGGGTGTCCTCCTCTTCGCCAACTGGCTCGGGCCTCTCACCGAGGGGCGGACTGTTGCTGTGTGACCCGTTGCCATGGCAGCGCTGGTGGTTGCTCTCGCGGGCGATGTCAGAGGCGTTCTGGATGACCAGGTGGTCGTAGGTGCACAGGCCCTGGTCTTCTGCTCCCTGGAGGAACCTCTGGATACTGCAGTCCTCAGTCGGCTGGGACGACAGTCTATGGCGCACACGCTGCCTAGCCAGCCAGCCACGTATCACTGACAGAGGATAGGGGGAAAGAGAGGGGTTAATAACACACAGACACACACAGGGATGCAAGTTGTTGTACCTTTCTGGCAGATGATGATCTTCCTGTGTAGTTGGTGGCAGCGGTCATTGAGCTGGTCAGCTTGCCAGTACCTCAGAAATACCTTACTGCTGCTCATCTGAGAGAGAGAGAGAGAGCGAGAGAGAGAGAGAGACACAGAGAGAGAGGGAAAGAGAGCGAGAGAGTGAGGGAAAGGGAGAGGGAGAAACAGAGGCAGAGGGAAAGAGAGAGACAGATAGAGAGACAGGAAGAGAGAGAGAGACAGAGAGAGAGAGACAGAAAGAGAGAGACAGAAAGAGAGACCGAGAGGGAGAGTGAGCGAGACAGAAACAGAGACAGAGAGGGGGAGAGAGGGAGAGGGAAAGAGGGAGAGAGAGTGAGAGACAGATGTATAAAAACTAAAACATCTAAACAAGAGGAATTAGCAATACAAAATGTTGACATATGGACAACCTGATTGTAGGTTATTTCCCTGACATCTGGAATCAAGGACTCATAACCCCAATCTTTAAGGACGCAGACAAATTTGACTCTAACAATTACAGAGGCATTTGTGTGAACAGTAACCTGGGGAAGGTTTTCTGTAGTATTATAAATGTAAGAGTTCAAAACTTCCTTAACAAGCACAATGTCTAGAGTAAAAGCTAAATTGGATTTATACCAAAACATCTCACAACTGATCATATTTACACCCTACACACCCTGATAGATAAACATGTCCACCAAAATAATACCAAAATATAATCTTGCTTTATCAACTTCCAAAAAGCATTTGATTCTATTTGGCATACAGGACTGTTCTACAAAGTTATTGAAAGTGGTGTAGGGGGTAAAACATATGACATAATTAAATCGATGTATACTGGCAATACGTGCAGCATTAACATTGGCAAGAAAATAACAGAATTCTTTAACCAGGGGCGGGGCCTTCGTCAGGGTTGTAATCTGAGACCTGCACTCTTCAATATTTACATCGACGAATTGGCCACTATTCTAGAAAAATCCTCAGCCCCTGGTGTTAGTCTCCACAATTCAGAAGTTAAATGCCTACTCTTCGCAGATGACCTATGCCTGCTGTCACCCACAGCACATGGCCTACAGCAGAGCCTGGACCTGCTAGAACAGTACTGCCAGACCTGGGCCCTGTCAGTAAACCCCAAAAAGACTAAAATAATGATTTTCCAGAGAAGATCCAGATCTCAGGGAATTAGACCAAAGTTCTCAATTGGTACAAAATATATAGAGTACTGCACACACTACAATTACTTAGGTTTAAAAATATACTCAACTGGACACCTTAATGAGGCAGTGAATGAACTGAGAGAGAAAGCACGCAGGGCATTCTATGCCATTAGAAAGCTAATTCAAATTGAAATACCCAAATAGAAATTTGGCTAAAACTAATGGAATATGTCATTGAACCAATTGCACTTTATGTCAGCGAGGTGTTGGGTCCACTTGCAAACCAAGATTTCATCAAATGGGACAAACACCCCATTGAAACCCTGCATGCAGATCATCCTACATGTGCAGAAGAAAACTACAAACAATGCATGCAGGGCAGAATTAGGCCAATACCCCCCCCCCCAAAAAAAGAGCAATTAAGTTTTGGAAACATCTAAAATACAGTGACCCCCTCTCATATCACTACCAAGCCCTGCAATGCCAAGAGCTGAGCAAAGAAAATAGTCCCTTCATCCAGCTGGTCCTGGGGCTGAGTTCACAAAACCTGTTCTACTAACATAAAGAAGCCTCAGGACCAGAACATCCAATCAATCAGGATAAACCAAATTCCACCGTCAAAACAAAACGACATTGCTTATTGGGAAACACAAGCACAAACACAAAGCAAAATGCAGTGCTATCTGGCTCTAAATCGACAGTACACTGTGGCTAAATATTTGACCATGGTTACTGATCAAAACCTTAGAAAAACCCTGACAAAGTACAGGCTCAGTTAGCACAGCCTTGCCATTGAGAAGGGTCGACACAGGAAAACCTGTCTCCCTGTAGAGGAAAGGCTGTGCAACCACTGCACAACAGCAGAACCTGAGACGGAGCTGCATTTCCTGACAAAATGTAAAAAATATAAAACAATTAGAGTGTCATTTCCCCAAATTTGAAACCCTTATTCAAGGTTTCAAAGACCTCTCTGATGAGAGTAGGCTACCCGTCCTGTTGGGGGAGGACAGGTTGTGGGTTGGCAGCGCACTACATTGCTGCCTGCCATAAGTTGAGGGACAGTGTCTGACAGACCAATCAACCTGCACATGTCCTCTACTGTATGCTTATTGTTATTGTTGAATGTATGGTTATTTTGACACTTGGTTATTGTTGTTACCGTTGTCCCGTTGACAATTTTGATTCTCATTTTTTTTATATTGTAAATATACAAAATAAGCATTTGGCATTATGTACATTGTTATGTCATGCCAATTAAGCAAATAAAGCTAATTGAATATATATATATATATATACAGAGAGAGAGAGAGAGAGAGAGGGGGGTGTGAGCAGAGAGAGAGAGAGAGAGAGAGAGAGAGAGAGAGAGAGAGAGAGAGAGAGAGAGAGAGAGAGAGAGAGAAGGAGAGGGAGAAGGAGAGAGAGAGAGAGAGGGAGAAGGAGAGTGAGAGAGAGAGAGGAGAGGAGAGAGAGAGAGAGAGAGAGAGAGAGGAGAGAAGGAGAGTGAGAAAGAGAGAGGAGAGAGGGAGAAGGAGAGTGAGAGTGAGGGAGAAGGAGAGTGAGAAGGAGAGTGAGAGAGAGAGAGAGAGAGAGAGAGAGAGAGAGAGAGAGAGAGAGAGAGAGAGAGAGAGAGAGAGAGGGAGAGGGAGAGGGAGAAGGAGAGTGAGAGAGAGAGGGAGAAGGAGAGAGAGAGAGAAGGAGAGTGAGAGAGAGAGAGAGAGAGAGAGAGAGGGAGAAGGAGAGTGAGAGAGAGAGTGAGAGGGAGAGGGAGAAGGAGAGTGAGAGAGAGAGAGAAAGAGAGGGAGAAGGAGAGTGAGAGAGTGAGAGGGAGAGGGAGAAGGAGAGTGAGAGAGAGAGGGAGAAGGAGAGAGAGAGAGAGAGAGAGAGAGGAGAGTGAGAGAGAGAGAGAGAGAGAGAGAGAGAGAGAGAGAGAGAGAGAGAGAGAGAGAGAGAGAGAGAGAGAGAGAGAGAGAGAGAGAGAGAGAGAGAGAGAGAGGGAGAAGGAGAGTGAGAGAGAGAGAGGGAGAGGGAGAAGGAGAGTGAGAGAGAGAGGAGAAGGAGAGTGAGAAAGAGAGAGAGTGAGGGAGGAGAGTGAGAAAGAGAGAGAGAGAGGGAGAAGGAGAGAGAGAGAGAGAGAGAGAGAGAGAGAGAGAGAGAGAGAGAGAGAGAGAGAGGGAGAATGGGAGAATGGGAGAAAGAGAGACAATAAGAGAGAGACAGAGAGAGAGAGAGAGAGAGAGAGAGAGAGAGAGAGAGAGAGAGAGAGAGAGAGAGAGAGAGAGAGAGAGAGAGAGAGAGGGAGAAAGAGAGAGAGTGACAGGTAGAGAGAGACAGAGACAGAGAGTCAGAGGGAGAGACAGAGAGACAGATAGGGAGACAGTGAGAGAGAGAGAGAGAGAGAGAGAGAGAGAGAGAGGGGCTCAGGTTCAGTAAGTTTAAGGCTATAATTAGTTCCCTGTAGTTATACTGAACAAAAAAACATATTTTACTGAGTTACAGTTAGTACAGATAGTTTTCAGTAGTAAGAACCTTAAAAGAGTGCAGACGGCCTCTGATCATTTATAAGGAAATCAGTCATTTGAAATAAATTCAAAACGCCCTAATCTATGGATTTCACCTGACTGGTCAGGGGTCTACCCATGCGGTGCCAGGCCCAGACAATCAGAATGTGTTTTTCCCCAGAAAAACAATCAGGATTACTCCTCAGCACCCACAGTTGAAGAAGTGAGAGTCCTGGGCTGGTTTGGTTACACATGGTCTGCCGTTGTGAGCAGTTTTCCCTCAAAGCTGCGCGCATTCTCAGGCGAGCAGTAGCCTCGAGACTGTCCTGGAGCTAACCGAGACTGCCGTGGAGCTAACCGATACTGTTCCGGAGATAACCGGGACTGCCGCAGAGATTTTGTTGGCGGCAGAATGCATCTTAATAGGATTCTATTGCATTGGCATGCACATTAACACGAACAACTCAACTGTACTCTACACAGACCGGTGTTGTATAACCAATCAGGGCCGCGGCCACCCTAATCTGGTGGTCCCAGCGCGCACGACCCACGTGGAGTTCCAGGTCTCCGGTAGCCTCTGGAACTGCCGATCTGCGGCCAACAAGGAAGAGTTCATCTCAGCCTATGCCTCCCTCCAGTCCCTCGACTTCTTGGCACTGACGGAAACATGGATCACCACAGACAACACTGCTACTCCTACTGCTCTCTCTTCGTCCGCCCACGTGTTCTCGCACACCCCGAGAGCTTCTGGTCAGCGGGGTGGTGGCACCGGGATCCTCATCTCTCCCAAGTGGTCATTCTCTCTTTCTCCCCTTACCCATCTGTCTATCACCTCCTTTGAATTCCATGCTGTCACAGTTACCAGCCCTTTCAAGCTTAACATCCTTATCATTTATCGCCCTCCAGGTTCCCTCGGAGAGTTCATCAATGAGCTTGATGCCTTGATAAGCTCCTTTCCTGAGGACGGCTCACCTCTCACAGTTCTGGGCGACTTTAACCTCCCCACGTCTACCTTTGACTCATTCCTCTCTGCCTCCTTCTTTCCACTCCTCTCCTCTTTTGACCTCACCCTCTCACCTTCCCCCTACTCACAAGGCAGGCAATACGCTCGACCTCATCTTTACTAGATGCTGTTCTTCCACTAACCTCATTGCAACTCCCCTCCAAGTCTCCGACCACTACCTTGTATCCTTTTCCCTCTCGCTCTCATCCAACACTTCCCACACTGCCCCTACTCGGATGGTATCGCACCGTCCCAACCTTCACTCTCTCTCCCCCGCTACTCTCTCCTCTTCCATCCTATCATCTCTTCCCTCTGCTCAAACCTTCTCCAACCTATCTCCTGATTCTGCCTCCTCAACCCTCCTCTCCTCCCTTTCTGCATCCTTTGACTCTCTATGTCCCCTATCCTCCAGGCCGGCTCGGTCCTCCCCTCCCGCTCCGTGGCTCGACGACTCATTGCGAGCTCACAGAACAGGGCTCCGGGCAGCCGAGCGGAAATGGAGGAAAACTCGCCTCCCTGCGGACCTGGCATCCTTTCACTCCCTCCTCTCTACATTTTCCTCCTCTGTCTCTGCTGCTAAAGCCACTTTCTACCACTCTAAATTCCAAGCATCTGCCTCTAACCCTAGGAAGCTCTTTGCCACCTTCTCCTCCCTCCTGAACCCTCCTCCCCCTCCCTCCTCCCTCTCTGCAGATGACTTCGTCAACCATTTTGAAAAGAAGGTCGACGACATCCGATCCTCGTTTGCTAAGTCAAACGACACCGCTGGTTCTGCTCACACTGCCCTACCCTGTGCTCTGACCTCTTTCTCCCCTCTCTCTCCAGATGAAATCTCGCGTCTTGTGACGGCCGGCCGCCCAACAACCTGCCCGCTTGACCCTATCCCCTCCTCTCTTCTCCAGACCATTTCCGGAGACCTTCTCCCTTACCTCACCTCGCTCATCAACTCATCCCTGACCGCTGGCTACGTCCCTTCCGTCTTCAAGAGAGCGAGAGTTGCACCCCTTCTGAAAAAACCTACACTCGATCCCTCCGATGTCAACAACTACAGACCAGTATCCCTTCTTTCTTTTCTCTCCAAAACTCTTGAACGTACCGTCCTTGGCCAGCTCTCCCGCTATCTCTCTCAGAATGACCTTCTTGATCCAAATCAGTCAGGTTTCAAGACTAGTCATTCAACTGAGACTGCTCTTCTCTGTATCACGGAGGCGCTCCGCACTGCTAAAACTAACTCTCTCTCCTCTGCTCTCATCCTTCTAGACCTATCGGCTGCCTTCGATACTGTGAACCATCAGATCCTCCTCTCCACCCTCTCCGAGTTGGGCATCTCCGGCACGGCCCACGCTTGGATTGCGTCCTACCTGACAGGTCGCTCCTACCGGGTGGCGTGGCGAGAATCTGTCTCCTCACCACACGCTCTCACCACTGGTGTCCCCCAGGGCACTGTTCTAGACCCTCTCCTATTCTCGCTATACACCAAGTCACTTGGCTCTGTCATAACCTCACATGGTCTCTCCTATCATTGCTATGCAGACGACACACAATTAATCTTCTCCTTTCCCCCTTCTGATGACCAGGTGGCGAATCGCATCTCTGCATGTCTGGCAGACATATCAGTGTGGATGACGGATCACCACCTCAAGCTGAACCTCGGCAAGACGGAGCTGCTCTTCCTCCCGGGAAGGACTGCCCGTTCCACGATCTCGCCATCACGGTTGACAACTCCATTGTGTCCTTCTCCCAGAGCGCTAAGAACCTTGGCGTGATCCTGGACAACACCCTGTCGTTCTCAACTAACATCAAGGCGGTGGCCCGTTCCTGTAGGTTCATGCTCTACAACATCCGCAGAGTACGACCCTGCCTCACAGAGGAAGCGGCGCAGGTCCTAATCCAGGCACTTGTCATCTCCCGTCTGGATTACTGCAACTCGCTGTTGGCTGGGCTCCCTGCCTGTGCCATTAAACCCCTACAACTCATCCAGAACACCACAGCCCGTCTGGTGTTCAACCTTCCCAAGTTCTCTCACGTCAACCCGCTCCTCCGCTCTCTCCACTGGCTTCCAGTTGAAGCTCGCATCCGCTACAAGACCATGGTGCTTGCCTACGGAGCTGTGAGGGGAACGGCACCTCAGTACCTCCAGGCTCTAAACAGGCCCTACACCCAAACAAGGGCACTGCGTTCATCCACCTCTGGCCTGCTCGCCTCCCTACCACTGAGGAAGTACAGTTCCCGCTCAGCCCAGTCAAAACTGTTCGCTGCTCTGGCCCCCCAATGGTGGAACAAACTCCCTCACGACGCCAGGACAGCGGAGTCAATCACCACCTTCCGGAGACACCTGAAACCCCACTTCTTTAAGGAATACCTAGGATAGGATAAAGTAATCCTTCTCACCTCCCCCACCTTAAAAGATTTAGATGCACTATTGTAAAGTGGCTGTTCCACTGGACGTCATAAGGTGAATGCACCAATTTGTAAGTCGCTCTGGATAAGAACGTCTGCTAAATGACTTAAATGTAAATGTATGTAAATGTAGAGAGAGAGAGCGTGCGTGCGGGAGAGAGAGCCGTGAGCCGCCGTGAACCCCAGAGGTCACACACTACAGTCTAGGAGACAGGGGGTGAAGTGTCATGGCCCGCTCCAGACTGAAGCTTGATGTGTGTGTGTGTGTGTGTGTGTGTGTGTGTGTGTGTGTGTGTGTGTGTGTGTGTGTGTGTGTGTGTGTGTGTGTGTGTGTGTGTGTGTGTGTGTGTGTGTGTGTGTGTGTGTGTGTGTGTGTGTGTGTGTGTGTGTGTGTGTGTCTAAGGGGTTGATTTAGTGGCAGCTGTAATAATAATACATTTAATCAGAAGTCCATGGGATTTCAAAATATAGTGGTCTGGGCTCAAAATATTCCTCTTCCTATCTTCTGTGCAGACAGACTAGGGCAGACTAGTACAGACAGACTAGGGAAGTACAGACAGACTAGTACAGACAGACTAGGGAAGCACAGACAGACAGACAGACAGACAGACAGACAGACAGACAGGCAGACAGACAGACAGACAGACAGACAGACAGACAGACAGACAGGACAGACAGACAGACAGACAGACAGACAGACAGGCAGACAGGCAGACAGGCAGACAGGCAGACAGGCAGACAGGCAGACAGACAGACAGGCAAGCAGAGACAGACAGACAGACAGACAGACAGACAGACAGACAGACAGACAGACAGACAGACAGACAGACAGACAGACAGACAGACAGACAGACAGACAGACAGACAGACAGACAGACAGACAGACAGACTAGGGAAGCAGAGACAGCACCACACACCTGCCATCCTTGGAGTTTGCACTGCTGCAGAACAAAGCAACATTTCTCCTCTGATGAAAGCTTCTTCTTGTCAGCTAGAGTGGTGTCCACTAGGTCTCTGTACCTAAGACATACACAGGACAGAAACCATCAGCACACAGCAAGTATACATCTTATTACATTGGATCAATACATCCATTACATCAAATAAAATCACATTTCATTGGTCACATACACATGGTTATCAGATGTTATTGGTCACATATACATGGTTAGCAGATGTTATTGGTCACATACACATGGTTAGCAGATGTTATTGGTCACATACACATGGTTAGCAGATGTTATTGGTCACATACACATGGTTATCAGATGTTATTGTTCACATACACATGGTTATCAGATGTTATTGGTCACATACACATGGTTATCAGATGTTATTGGCCACATACACATGGTTATCAGATGTTATTGGTCACATACACATGGTTATCAGATGTTAGCGAAATTCTTATGCTTCTAGAACCAACATTGCAGCAGTATCTAACAGGTAATATCTAACAATTCCACAACAAAACCTAATATCTAACAAATTCCACAGCAAAAGCTAATATCTAACAAATTTCACAACAAAACCTAATATCTAACAATTCCACAACAAAACCTAATATCTAAGAATTCGCCTAATGGCATCGCTTCATGGTAAGTCTCGGATTGGGGCTGGTGATGGCACAGTCTGACTCTAGATTTGTGTCTCAGGCAGGTTATGAAGACCAGAACCACATATAGCAACTTTTCAGTTCTGGTGGGGCCTCTCGGATGACCCGCCCATTCAGAAACTAGAGGGGTCATAGGTTAATGGGGGTCAAAAGGCGGGCCAGCTCCGCAGCATCTGTTCCTATTGGTGTTGCCAGGGGCAACCACTGCTGTGAGAGGTCAGTTGGAAGAGGGGGAGGGATTGTTTTGGTTGAAGAGGAGAAGGACAGAGTGGGTCAGCTCTATATTGTGTTGTTAGAGACAGCCTTTGATCATTTGTGTTTGGGTGGAGAGAACACTGGTAAGGGATGTGTGGACAACTTTAACAACATGAATAACATACAGTATATTAACACAGCTTGATTCATGTGGGAGATTTTAAGAGAATAACTTGCGGGTTGAGTAATTTGTGGGGCCTTATGTCATTGGAAAAGCCAATTAAAAGGGTTGACATTCCCATTCTTCAGTTGACCAACAGATGTGCGGTGATCATACTAGCAATAAACAAGTTGTTATGCATTCTTTAGAGTCAGATAGTTACCCATATACACTTCTCTCTAAAGTTAGGATGCAGTGAAGGTAGGGTCAGCTCATCCCAGATCTGTGGTTAAAGTTGACTTCTCCCCGGAGTACATTATCCAGGTGGGTGCTATACACTAGTGTACGCCCTAAGGTCTAATAACACACTCATAGTAGCCTTTATCCAATTACAGTTAGACTTCTCTGTGTGATCTGAACTTCCTCTGTTTCGTCGCCAGCTGATGTGTGACCAAGAGTGCAGACAGACAGGCTGTCCCTGTGTGATGATGTCACAGAGCGTCCCTGTTAAATGAGGCAAACCTAATGAGCAGATGGTCGGAGACATAAACCATCCGTATTGTCAAAGTGTGTGTGTGAACTGTGTGTGTCTGTGTTAGCGGCGTAAGGTGGTTTAGAGTAGTCTGGAGAAGTCCTGTCCAGACAAAGCTGTACTGTGTTTCTGTGTATGTGTTCATGTGCGTGTGTGTTTGTGTTGGTGTGCATATTTCAGTGTGTGCAAAATATGTTTGAATTAGAGGAGTGGGTTCTCTCTGAACTTTCCCTTACAATCTCTATGTAAGCTAATGTCCAGGCCCACATACAGCACTACAGTGTCCCCCAGGACTCATAAAACACAAAGGACCTCTGTAAACCCACAACCTCACCTGTGCGGCTATGAACACTATCAATTGCCTCCAATTTTACAAGAGTGAGGAGGGCCGTGTTGTATGGAGTCAACTAGGTTGAAATCGTACCTTTGATATGAGTTTAAATAGGGGGCAGAGAGGGTCTGGGGGGGCCCCAACTTGACCAGGGGCCCATAAGTTGCCCCCAAACACTGAGTGTCATAAATTAAATAAAAGTAGGATGGTGATGTCTGTACTCTAACCCACTCTAACCCTCTCTAACTCTCTAACCCACTCTAACCCACTCTAACCCACTCTAACCCACTCTAACCCTCTCTAACCCTCTCTAACCCTCTCTAACCCTCTCTAACCCTCTCTAACCCACTCTAACCCACTCCAACCCTCTCTAAAGCCCTAATGGCTCATCACATGACACTTCAAATGATATTAGTGTAGCTTACAGGCTTGCTAACTAGCCAAGGGTTCTTCATCCACAGTGAGTTCCGTTGGAATTTAAAGGTATTGGTCACTGATTACACAAAATAGACTATTGCACTATGTCCTGATTGTGGTTTCAACCAGAAACCTTAGAAGAAATAAGTATATCTTGACTTCAGTAAATCCAATAATAGCAACTTTACTTCCACAATCCAATAACTGACTCCAGACCTGAAGGACATCAGAAATCAATAAAAGGGGGCAGGTTTACAAGAGTGCAAAGTTCAAGTGGTATTATCTGACCTTACACAGTGCTGGAATATAAACCTGTCCACAAAAAACATTCTGTATCAGAAATGACAAATAAAAGCAACAATAAAATAGATTAAACCATAAATCAATGCAGCTGAGCAGTCCATACTAATGCAATTGAGATATCTGAAGTCTGCATTGTATTCCACCTCCGCACTTGATTAACCTCCCTCCCTGTATCCATTCATTCATTCTAAACGTCTGTGTGGAGAGAGAGAGAGAGAGAGAGAGAGAGAGAGAGAGAGAGAGAGAGAGAGAGAGAGAGAGAGAGAGAGAGAGAGAGAGAGAGAGAGAGAGAGAGAGAGAGAGAGAGATGTAGAATGTATGCACACATGACTGTAAGTCGCTTTGGATAAAAGCGTCTGCTAAATGGCATATATTATTATTATTATTATTAGAAGAAGAATGGCACAGGTCAGGGTGGATGGACTTGGAGTATAAACACATGTGCGCACAGAAAAAGACATGTGCACGGCTGCATGCATGCACAAATGCACATACACACAAACATACAAAATATACACATACACACAAAATGTACACATACAGCGCCTTCGGAAAGTATTCATAACCTTTGACCACATTTTGTTCTTTTACAGCCTTATTCTTGAATATATTAAATATGTTTTTACCTCAGCAATCTACACAAAATACCCCATAATGACAAAGTGGAAACAGGGTTTCATTATTTTTTGCAAATGTATACAAAAACAAAAAACAGAAATACCTTATTTACATAACTATTCAGACCCTTTGCTATGAGACTTGAAATTGAGCTCAGATGTATCCTGTTTCCATTGATCACCCTTGAGATGTTTCTGCAACTTGTTTGGAGCTCACCTGTGGTAAATTTAATTGATTGGACATGATTTGGAAAGTCACACACCTGTCTATAGAAGGTCCCACTGTTGACAGTGCATATCAGAGCAAAAACCAAGCCTTGAGGTTGAAGGAATTGTCCGTAGAGCTCTGAGACAGGATCGCGTCGAGGCACAGATCTGGGGAAGGGTCCCAAAACATTTCTGCCCCATTGAAGGTCCCCAAGAACACAGTGACCTTCATTATTCTTAAATGGAAGAAGTTTGGAAACACCAAGACTCTTCCTGGAGCTGGCCACACAGCAAACTGAACAATCGGGGGAGAAGGGCCTTTGTCAGGGAGATGATCAAGAACCTGACAGTCACTTTGACAGAGCTCTAGAGTTCCTCTGTGGAGATGGGAGGACCTTCCAGAAGGACAACCATCTCTGCAGCACTCCTCCAATCAGGCCTTTATGGTAGAGTGGCCAGGCAGAAGCCACTCATCAGTTAAAAGCACATGACAGCCCACTTGGAGTTTGCCAAAAGACACCTAAAGACTCTCAGACCATGAGAAACAAGATTCTCTGGGTCTGATAAAACCAAGATGGAACTCTCTGGCCTGAATGCCAAGCGTTACGTTTGGAGGAAACCTGGCATCATCCCTACAGTGAAGCATGGTGGTGGCAGCATCATGCTTTGGGGATGTTTTCAACGTCAGGGACTGGGAGACTTGCCATGATCAAGGGAAAGATGACCAGAGCAAAGTACAGAGAGATCCTTGATGAAAATCTGCTCCAGAGCGCTCAGGACCTCAGACTGGGGCAAAGGTTTACCTTCCAACAGGACAACAACCATAAGCACACAGCCAAGACAATGCAGGAGTGGCTTCGGGACAAGTCACTGAATGTCCTTGAGTGGCCAAGCCAGAGCCCGGACTTGAACCTGATTGAACATTTCTGGAGGGACCTGAAAATAGCTGTGCAGCAACACTCCCCATCCAACATGACAGAGCTTGAAAGGATTTGCAGAGAGGAATGTGAGAAACTCCCCAAATACAGGTGTGCATGTGTGTTTTGAAAATGGTATCATCCCTTCAACTGGGTACAAAGTTATCATTAAACCAATCCCAAAGTTATCATTAAACCAATCCCAAAGTTATCATTAAACCAATCCCAAAGTTATCATTAAACCAATCCCAAAGTTATCATTAAACCAATCCCAAAGTCATCATTAAACCAATCCCAAAGTCATCATTAAACCAATCCCAAAGTCATCATTAAACCAATCCCAAAGTTATCATTAAACCAATCCCAAAGTTATCATTAAACCAATCCCAAAGTTATCATTAAACCAATCCCAAAGTTATCATTAAACCAATCCCAAAGTTATCATTAAACCAATCCCAAAGTCATCATTAAACCAATCCCAAAGTTATCATTAAACCAATCCCAAAGTTATCATTAAACCAATCCCAAAGTCATCAAATAATGATCCAGGGGTCCCATTAAATTACAAACGCATCAGCATTATTAGCACAGTCCGCATGTCATACTCTGGGATGCTAAACAACAGGTTGACTCAGAATTACTTATACATGAGCAGATTGGGTTTCATTAAACATGCCTTGTATATAGATTTACACTGCACTCAGAAAGTATTCCCACCCCTTGACTTTTTCCACATTTTGTTGTGTTACAGCCTGCATTTAAAATAGATTCAATTTATGGCAAGCCTAAACAAGTTCAGGAGTAAAAATGTGCTTAACAAGTAACGTAATAAGTTTCATCGACTGACTCTGTGTCCAGTAATAGTGTTAAGGATTAGCCCCTATTTAAGAAAGAAGATCTTTGCCTAAAATGACATACTCAAATCTAACTGCCGGTAGCTCAGGCCCTGAAGCAAGGATATGCATATTCTTAGTACCATTTGAAAGGAAACACTTTGAAGTTTGTGGAAATGTGAAAGGAATGTAGTAGAATATAACACAATAGATCTGGTAAAAGATAATACCAAGAAAACAACCGTTCTTTTGTATTTTTTTTACCATCATTTTTGAAATGCAAGAGAAAGGCCATAATGTATTATTCCAGCCCAGGTACAATGTAGATTTTGGCCACTAGATGGCAGCAGTGTATGTCTAAAGTTTTAGACTGATCCAATGAACCATTTCATTTCTGTTCAAAATGTTGGATCAAGACTGCCCAAATGTGCCTAATTTGTTTATTAATAACTTTTCATGTTCAAAATTGTGCACTCTCCTTAAACAATAGCATGGCATTTTTCCACTGTAATAGCTACTGTAAATTGGACAGTGCCGTTAGATGAACAAGAATTGAATCTTTCTGATAATATCAGATATGTCTATGTTCTGGTAAATGTTGTGTTACTTACAACCTCATGCTAATCGCATTAGTCTACGTAAGGTCAACCGTCATGCAGGGGACCCGCTGATCCCGAAGAAGTTCTTAACATTATTTTTTTAATGACTACCTCATCTGTGAATCACACACATATATGTATGTAAGGTACCTCAGTAGAGCTGTGAATTTCAACCACATTCAACCACAAAGACCAGGGAGTTTTTCCAAAGGCTCGCAAGTAAAGGGAAAGGGGAAGGGAAGAGCACCTATTGGTAGATGGGTAAAAAAGCAAACATTCAATATCCCTATGATCATGGTGAAGTTATTAACTACACTTTGGATGGTGTATCAATACACCCAGTCATACAGACATCCTTCCTAACTCAGTTGCCGGAGAGGAAGAAAGACACTCAGGGATTTTACCATGAGGCCAATGGTGACTTTAAAACAGTAACATGGCTGTGATAGGAGAAAACTGATGATGGATCAACAACATTATAGTTACTCCACAAAACTAACCTAATTGACAGAGTGAAAAGAAGGAAGCCCACGTAGAATAAAAAGAATCCAAAACATGCATCCTGTTTCCTAAAGGCACTAAAGTAATACTGCAAGAAATGTGGCAAAGCAAATTCATTTTTTGTCCTGAATACAAAATGTTTTGTTTGGGGCAAATTCAATACGACACATTATTGAATACCGTGCTCCATTTGTTCAAGCATAGTGGTGGCTGCATCATGTTATGGGTATGCTTGTAATCGTTAAGGAGTTTTTCAGGAAACTAAATGGAATGTAGCTAAACACAAGCAAAATCCTAGAGGAAAACCTGGTTCAGTCTGCTTTCCACTAGACATGGGAGATTAATTCACCTTTTAGCAGGACAACAACCTAAATCAAAAGGCCAAATCTACACTGGAGTTGCTTACCAAGAAGATAGTGAATGTTCCTGAGTGTACGAGTTACAGTTTTGACTTAAATCTTCATGAAAATCTATGGCAAAACTTGAAAATGGTTGTCTGGCAACGATCAACTGTCACGCCTGCTCCCACTGTCCCGCTCCGGCGCTTGAAGTAGCCGGTCTACTAACCACTGGTCCTGGCAACCCCCATTACGCGTTCATGTCAACCATCATTATGCACACCTGCATCCCATCTTTATGCACACCTGCTCCTCATCGTTATGCACACCTGAACTGCATCATTCCCATGATTACTTCCCCTTTATTTAGCCCTCAGTAGCCTCAGTCTTCAGGCAGTATTGGTTTTGTTTCCGTTCAGTAAGCTTGTCCTGTTTTGAATATTCTTCATGTTTCTTATTATGAAACTCACCTTCTGCACCTGTGCTTTCCCAAACTTTGTTTGCCCTTTTGGTGAATGACTTGGCCAGGCAAATCAAGCACGCTAACCTAGGAGTTAAATTATATGACACGACCCTGGGGATACGATTGTATGCAGATTATGTTGTCATCCTTGCAGAGAGTGAGTTTGATCGGCAAGGTATGTTGAACACTGTCAATCTCTGGTGTACAAAATGGAGATGATTAACCAAGATAAACCCAGGTAAAACCCAGATTAAGAGTAAACTAAGAAGTATTCATACCTGATCACACAGATTTTTATTGTATTTTATAAGTTTGGAACAATGCCCCTAAACTACACTTGCTCATATACGAACACCTTCATAATATTGAGTTGCACCCTCTCAGAACAGGGGCATGGATTCTACGAGGTGTCGAAAGCGTTCCACAGGGATGCTGGCCCATATTGACTCCAATGCATCCCACAGTTGTGTCAAGGTGGCTGGATGTTCTTTGGGTGGTGGACCATTCTTGATACACACAGGAAACTGTTGAGCATGAAAAACCCAGCAGTGTTGCAGTTCTTGACTCAAACCGGTGAGCCTGGCACCTACTACCATACCCTGTTCAAAGGCACTTAAATCTTTTGTCTTTCCCATTCACCATCTGAATGGCACAGATACACAATCCATGACTCAATTGTCTCAAGGCTTAGAAATCCTTCTTTAGCTTGTCTCCTCCCATTCATCTACACTGATTGAAGTGGATTTAATAAGTGACATCAATAGCTTCCACCTGGATTCACCTGGTCAGTCTATTTCATGGAAAAATCAGGTGTAAATCATGTTTTGTACACTCCGTGTATATACCTTAATTCCTTTTTGATGAATGTATGACCTTTGAGGAGGGTATAAAGACCTATAACAGATTGTGCAGGTAGAGCATTGGGGTCATCTTAAAATCTGTATAGACCTTGGCTATCGTACATATTCATAGCTCTATAATTCATGTATGTGTCCTATTCTGAACTTCTGAAATCTGGGGTTTGAAAGAATCCTAAACAGCAAACTCTTTCAGAATAGAGCCATACAATGTTTTCTGGGAGTGCATACGTTTTCCCCAAGCCTAGCAATTGAAGAAGACATGGGTTGTAGCCCTGTGAAGAAGACATGGGTTGTAGCCCTGTGAAGAAGACATGGGTTGTAACCCTGTGAAGGAAGACAGAGGGGTGAAATGATGAGGTTATGGAACCGTCTTATCAATATGCCAGAATAACAAAAAAGCTTTTCAACTGGGATAAAACACACAATTACAATTACTCAATGCCACATTTCAGGAAGCTGATCTACAACACATATTTAGAAATATGTTATCAATCTAGAAGTGTTTAGAAACATATTATATTCTTATTTACAATAAAAGTGACTCCAAAATAACACAATACATTATTAACCATTTATTTTTATGGTGCACAAATCTGAAACAGACAGATAGACAGATACAGACAGACACTGAAAAAGACAGAAAGATAGACAGAGACAGAAACAGACAGTCACAGAAACAGGCAGACAGAGAAACAGACAGACAGAGAAACAGACAGACAGACACAGAAACAGACAGACAGAGAAACAGACAGACAGAGAAACAGACAGACACAGAAACAGACAGACACAGAAACAGACAGACACCGAAACAGACAGACACCGAAACAGACACAGTCACAGAAACAGAGAGAAACAGAAGCAGACAGTCAGAAACAGACAGAAACAGAAAGAAAGATAGAGACAGACAGAAACAGACAGACAGAAACAGACAGACACAGAAACAAACAGACAGAAACAGAAAGAAAGATAAACAGACAGACAGAAACAGACAGACAGAAACAAACAGACAGAAACAGAAAGAAAGATAGAGACAGACAGAAACAGACAGACAGAAACAGACAGACAGAAACAGACAGACAGACAGAAACAGAAAGAAAGATAAACAGACAGACAGAAACAGACAGACAGAAACAAACAGACAGAAACAGAAAGAAAGATAGAGACAGACAGAAACAGACAGACAGAAAGAGACAGACACAGAAACAAACAGACAGAAACAGACAGACACAGAAACACAAAGAAAGATAAACAGACAGACAGACAGACAGACAGACAGACAGACAGACAGACAGACAGACAGACAGACAGACAGACAGACAGACAGACAGACAGACAGACAGACAGACAGACAGACAGACAGACAGACAGACAGACAGACAGACAGACAGACAGACAGAGAAACAGACACAGACACAGACACAGACACAGAAACAAACATACACAGAAAAAACAGACACAGAAACAAAAGAAAGAAACAGACACAGAAACAGAAAGAAAGAAACAGACAGTCAGAAACAGAAAGTCAGACAGAAACAAACAGTCAGACAGAAACATACAGACAGAAACAAACAGACTCAGACAGATAGACACAGAAACAGCATCAGACAGACACAGAAACAGACAGACACAGAAACAGCATCAGACAGAAACAGAAACAGATGGACACAGACAGAAACAGAAACAGCATCAGACAAACACAGAAACAGACAGACAGAAACAGCATCAGACAAACACAGAAACAGACAGACAGAAACAGCATCAGACAGACACAGAAACAGACAGACACAGAAACAGCATCAGACAGAAACAGAAACAGACAGAAACAGAAACAGAATGACGAATAGCATATTGCAGACAGGTTATTCTGAGCCAAACTCTACAAAGGTAATGCAAATTGGCCTGGCACTCAGACAAGCAGCCAAAGGCTAGTACATTACCATCACAATTAGTCTGACCAACTGCCAACGCACACACCAGACACCAACGTGCAAACACACACACCAGACACCAAACACACACACCAGACACCAACGCGCAAACACACACACCAGACACACACACCAGACACCAAACACACACACCAGACACCAAACACACACACCAGACACCAAACACACACACCAGACACCAAACACACACACCAGACACCAACGCGCAAACACACACACCAGACACCAAACACACACACCAGACACCAAACACACACACCAGACACCAATGCGCAAACACACACACCAGACACCAAACACCCCTTTGTGATGCTAACCTCACCGTCGACAATACACCCAATCTACCCCCCCCCCACACACACACACACGCACACACGCACACACACACACACGCACACACGCACACACACACACACACACAAACACACACACACATACACACACACACACACCTCTCTACCAGGAATAATTCAATTACAACTCTGTCAACAACAGATTAGACTCTCCACTGGGCCTCCATCGAAACAACTATGGTGGAAGAGTAGAGACCGGCTGTATCCAGATCTGTCTATTATCCACCAACCGCAACCATCTGCTTCCTGTCTTTATGTTGTCCCTCACCTCAGATCTGTCTATTATCCACCAACCACAACCATTCACTGTCCCTCATTCTCTGCTTCCTGTCTTTATGTTGTCCCTCACCTCAGATCTGTCTATTATCCACCAACCACAACCATCTGCTTCCTGTCTTTATGTTGTCCCTCACCTCAGATCTGTCTATTATCCACCAACCACAACCATTCACTGTCCCTCATTCTCTGTTTCCTGTCTTTATGTTGTTCCTCACCTCAGATCTGTCTATTATCCACCAACCACAACCATCTGCTTCCTGTCTTTATGTTGTCCCTCACCTCAGATCTGTCTATTATCCACCAACCACAACCATCTGCTTCCTGTCTTTATGTTGTCCCTCACCTCAGATCTGTCTATTATCCACCAACCACAACCATTCACTGTCCCTCTTTCTCTGCTTCCTGTCTTTATGTTGTCCCTCACCTCAGATCTGTCTATTATCCACCAACCACAACCATTCACTGTCCCTCATTCTCTGCTTCCTGTCTTTATGTTGTCCCTCACCTCAGATCTGTCTATTATCCACCAACCACAACCATTCACTGTCCCTCTTTCTCTACTTCCTGTCTTTATGTTGTCCCTCACCTCAGATCTGTCTATTATCCACCAACCACAACCATTCACTGTCCCTCATTCTCTGCTTCCTGTCTTTATGTTGTCCCTCACCTCAGATCTGTCTATTATCCACCAACCACAACCATTCACTGTCCCTCATTCTCTGCTTCCTGTCTTTATGTTGTCCCTCACCTCAGATCTGTCTATTATCCACCAACCACAACCATTCACTGTCCCTCATTCTCTGCTTCCTGTCTTTATGTTGTCCCTCACCTCAGATCTGTCTATTATCCACCAACCACAACCATTCACTGTCCCTCATTCTCTGCTTCCTGTCTTTATGTTGTCCCTCACCTCAGATCTGTCTATTATCCACCAACCACAACCATTCACTGTCCCTCTTTCTCTGCTTCCTGTCTTTATGTTGTCCCTCACCTCAGATCTGTCTATTATCCACCAACCACAACCATCTGCTTCCTGTCTTTATGTTGTCCTTCACTTCAGCGTGACTGGACTGTTTCAATCTGTTGGTCAAGTCATTTATAACATTAATGAGTTAACAATAAGACACTTAGTTATAAGTAATATGGTACTTAGTTGATCTGGCAGTAATCATTAGCTCATCAGGATTCCACTGTTACTGCTTTAGGAGAAAAACCTGGTTTATCTTCAAAGACTAACATTCCACCATCACACACAAGAAGAAAATGTGTGTGTGGCTGTAATGTCCAGTCTTATTACTTTAGACAGGTAGACAGGGTGTGAAGTGTGTGTGTATCCCTGCATGCAGGAGAGAGTGAGAGAGTGTGTGTGTGTGTGTGTGTGTGTGTGTGTGTGTGTGTGTGTGTGTGTGTGTGTGTGTGTGTGTGTGTGTGTGTGTGTGTGTGTGTGTGTGTGTGTGTGTGTGTGTGTGTGTGTGTGTGTGTGTGTGTGTGTGTGTGTGTGTGTGTGTGTGTGTGTTGTTCTGAATCCAAGATGGCGTAGCAATCGAACGTGTGTGTGTCGTCGTGTCGTGTCCCTTGTATTTATCTTTAAAAAAAAATTTAACATATTTTTCTTCGCATATCTTTTAAAACATTTTGTTAAACCTCAACTTCTAAATACTCTCCTGCAACCCGCCTTGCCCAATGTAACTATTTTTTTCTAAAGTATTTATATCTACTTTGGATCCGGAACCCCTCAACTGAAGCTAGCCAGCTAGCTACCAGCTAGCTACCAGCTATCAGTCAGCAAACCATTGCTAGCGGTCTTCAGCTAACCGGTCATCAGCTAACCTTTAGCTCGGGAAGCTCTCGCCAGTTCGAACAACGCGACTCTAACCAGAGCATAACGTATCTATTCTTTTTTATCCCCGGATTCCCACCGCAAACGGAACATTTTCAGCTGGATTCTTCACAACTAGCTATCTAGCTAACCGCAACCCCGGATGATTACTCCTGGCTAGCGTTTCCACCCACTTAGCTTGAATCTAGCCCGGCCAGAGCTCCTGTGCTACCACCGAAGCATACTCCTGGGCTACAATATCCGGACCCACGACCGGTCTATCGATGTCACCGCATGAAGAGGAATAAACAGACTCACCCCATCGCGACTTTCTAGCCCTTGCTATCTCCTTGCTTGCTAATTCGGCCTGCTAATTGCTAGCTTGTTTAGCCCCGGTCCGCTAACTGCTACCTTGTTTAGCCCTGGCCTACTAACTGTTAGCTTGTTAGCACAGGCCTGCTAACCATCTGAATTGCCGCGTCCCAAACACTCACTGGACCCATATTTACTTTCTATCTCTTTTCGATTTTTAATTTGTTTATACCTTCCGGTAACCTGCCTCACCCAATGTGATACGGAATCACCATTATTTTTAATTTTTAGAACACATTCAAGAACCTCCAGAAGCTAACCAGCTAACTAGCTACAAGCTATTTAGTCATTGTTAGCCACTGCTAGCGGCTTTTACCTTTTGCACAGCCAGACAGTTTTTTAACCTGGATAACACTCGCCAGTCCAGCTTCCCTGCCCCATCCACCGCTGCCCCCCTGGACACTGATCACTTGGCTACATAGCTGATGCATGCTAGACTGTCCATTAATCACGGTACTCCATTCTGCTTGTTTATGTTTTATCTGTCGGCCCCAACCGTACTCAGGCTCTGTGTGTAGTTAATCCGACCCTCCCTGCCTAGCCAACGCCATTTTACCTGCTGTTGTGGGCTAGCTGATTAGCTGTTGTTGTCTCACCTACTGTTTTAGCTACTGTTTTAGCTAGCTCTCCCAATTCAACACCTGTGATTACTTTATGTCTCTCTCAAATGTCAATATGCCTTGTATACTGTTGTTCAGGTTAGTTATCATTGTTTTAGTTTACAATGGAGCCCCTAGTTCCACTCTTCGTACCCTGATACCTCCTTTGTCCCACCACCCACACATACGGTGACCTCAACCATTACAACCAGCATGTCCAGAGATACAACCTCTCTCATCATCACCCAGTGCCTGGGCTTACCTCTGCTGTACCCGCACCCCACCATACCCCTGTCTGTGCATTATGCCCTGAATATATTCTACCATGCCCAGAAATCTGCTCCTTTCATTCTCTGTCCCCAACGCTCTAGGCAACCAGTTTTGATAGCCGTTAGTCGCACCCTCATACTACTCCTCCTCTGTTCCGCGGGTGATGTGGAGGTAAACCCAGGCCCTGCATGTCCCCAGGCACCCTCATTTGTTGACTTCTGTGATCGAAAAAGCCTTGGTTTCATGCATGTCAACATCAGAAGCCTCCTCCCTAAGTTTGTTTTACTCACTGCTTTAGCACACTCTGCTAACCCTGATGTCCTTGCCGTGTCTGAATCCTGGCTCAGGAAGGCCACCAAAAATTATGAGATTTCCATACCCAACTATAACATCTTCCGTCAAGATAGAACTGCCAAAGGGGGAGGAGTTGCAGTCTACTGCAGAGATAGCCTGCAAAGTAATGTCATACTTTCCAGGTCCATACCCAAACAGTTCGAACTACTAATCTTGAAAATTACTCTCTCCAGAAATAAGTCTCTCACTGTTGCCGCCTGCTACCGACCCCCCTCAGCACCCAGCTGTGCCCTGGACACCATTTGTGAATTGATTGCCCCCCATCTAGCTTCAGAGTTTGTTCTGTTAGGTGACCTAAACTGGGATATGCTTAACACCCCGGCAGTCCTACAATCTAAGCTAGATGCCCTCAATCTCACACAAATCATCAAGGAACCCACCAGGTACAACCCTAAATCTGTAAACAAGGGCACCCTCATAGACGTCATCCTGACCAACTGGCCCTCCAAATACACCTCCGCTGTCTTCAACCAGGATCTCCGCGATCACTGCCTCATTGCCTGTACAACCCTAAATCTGTAAATAAGGGCACCCTCATAGACGTCATCCTGACCAACTGGCCCTCCAAATACACCTCCACTGTCTTCAACCAGGATCTCAGCGATCACTGCCTCATTGCCTGTATCCGCTACGGAGCCGCAGTCAAACGACCACCCCTCATCACTGTCAAACGCTCCCTAAAACACTTCTGTGAGCAGACCTTTCTAATCGACCTGGCCCGGGTATCCTGGAAGGACATTGACCTCATCCCGTCAGTTGAGGATGCCTGGTCATTCTTTAAAAGTAACTTCCTCACCATTTTAGATAAGCATGCTCCGTTCAAAAAATGCAGAACTAAGAACAGATATAGCCCTTGGTTCACTCCAGACCTGACTGCACTCGACCAGCACAAAAACATCCTGTGGCGGACTGCAATAGCATCGAATAGTCCCCGCGATATGCAACTGTTCAGGGAACAGATCCACACCCAGATAGCAGATGTTCTGAAAGAGGTCACTGACCATCTCGAATCCCACCGTACCTTCTCCGCTGTGCAATCTGGTTTCCGAGCCGGTCACGGGTGCACCTCAGCCACGCTCAAGGTACTAAACGATATCATAACCGCCATCGATAAAAGACAATACTGTGCAGCCGTCTTCATCAACCTTGCCAAGGCTTTCGACTAGGTCAATCACCATATTCTTATCGGCAGACTCAGTAGCCTCGGTTTTTCGGATGACTGCCTTGCCTGGTTCACCAATTACTTTGCAGACAGAGTTCAGTGTGTCAAATCGGAGGGCATGCTGTCCGGTCCTCTGGAAGTCTCTATGGGGGTGCCACAGGGTTCCATCCTCGGGCCGACTCTTTTTTTCTGTATATATCAATGATGTTGCTCTTGCTGCGGGCGATTCCCTGATCCACCTCTACGCAGACAACACCATTCTATATACTTCCGGCCCGTCCTTGGACACTGTGCTATCTAACAAGCTTCAATGCCATACAACACTCCTTCCGTGGCCTCCAACTGCTCTTAAACGCTAGTAAAACCAAATGCATGCTTTTCAACCGTTCGCTGCATGCACCCGCACGCCTGACCAGCATCACCACCCTGGATGGTTCCAACCTTGAATATGTGGACATCTATAAGTACCTAGGTGTCTGGCTAGACTGTAAACTCTCCTTCCAGACTCATATCAAACATCTCCAATCGAAAATCAAATCAAGTGTCGGCTTTCTATTCCGCAACAAAGCCTCCTTCACTCACGCCGCCAAGCTTACCCTAGTAAAACTGACTATCCTACCGATCCTCGACTTCGGCGATGTCATCTACAAAATTGATTCCAACACTCTACTCAGCAAACTGGATGCAGTTTATCACAGTGCCATCCGTTTTGACACTAAAGCACCTTATACCACCCACCACTGCGACTTGTATGCTCTAGTCGGCTGGCCCTCGCTACATATTCGTCGCCAGACCCACTGGCTCCAGGTCATCTACAAGTCCATGCTAGGTAAAGCTCCGCCTTATCTCAGTTCACTGGTCACGATGGCAACACCCATCCGTAGCACAAGCTCCAGCAGGTGTATCTCACTGATCATCCCTAAAGCCAACACCTCATTTGGCCACCTTTCGTTCCAGTTCTCTGCTGCCTGTGACTGGAACGAATTGCAAAAATAGCTGAAGTTGGAGACTTTTATCTCCCTCACCAACTTCAAACATCTGCTATCTGAGCAGCTAACCGATCGCTGCAGCTGTACATAGTCTATCGGTAAATAGCATTTTTACCTACCTCATCCCCATACTGTTTTTATTTATTTACTTTTCTGCTCCTTTGCACACCAATATCTCTACCTGTACATGACCATCTGATCATTTATCACTCCAGTGTTAATCTGCAAAATTGTAATTATTCGCCTACCTCCTCATGCCCTTTGCACACATTGTATATAGACTCCCCTTTTTTTTCTACTGTGTTATTGACTTGTTAATTGTTTACTCCATGTGTAACTCTGTGTTGTCTGTTCACACTGCTATGCTTTATCATGGCCACATAGCAGTTGCAAATGAGAACCTGTTCTCAACTAGCCTACCTGGTTAAATAAAGGTGAAATAAAAATTTAAAATAAAAGTGTGTCCCGACGGGACCTCTGGGAGCACAATAGTGTTTACTCCGTCAGGGGTGTTGGACACTTTTGGGAGGTCATGTGACCAATGTGTGTGTCCTCTTTCATTATCTGGTGGAATATACACGGTAATCCTTTTATCCTCAGAGACAGGAGAGAGAGAGAGAGAGAGATGGTGAGAGAGAGAGATGGTGAGAGAGAGAGAGAGAGAGAGAGAGATGGTGAGAGAGAGAGAGAGAGAGAGAGAGAGAGAGAGAGAGATGGTGAGAGAGATGGTGTAGAGAGATGGTGAGAGAGATGGTGAGAGATGAGAGAGAGAGAGAGATAGTGGAGAGAGAGAGAGAGAGATAGAGGAGAGAGAGAGAGAGAGAGAGAGAGAGAGAGAGAGAGAGAGAGAGAGAGAGAGAGAGAGAGAGAGAGAGAGAGAGAGAGAGAGAGAGATGGTGAGGGAAATATTGCGAGAGGAGTCAAAGAGGAAAAAGAGGGGATAGTGATAGAGGGAGAGGATTGAGAGGGGAGAGAGAGGGGGAAGAGAGAGAGGGAGAGGATATAGACGGGAGAGGATGGAGGGTGAGGGGCAGAGGGTTGAGAAGGGAGGGAGAGAGGGAGAGAGGGAGAGGATGGAGAGGGGCAGAGAGTTGAGAGGGGAGGGAGAGAGGGAGAGGATGGAGAGGGTAGAGAGAGGGGCAGAGGGTTGAGAGGGGAGGGAGAGAGGGAGAGGATGGAGAGGGGCAGAGGAGAGAAATTACTTTGACAATGTTAACATATGTTTCCCATGCCAATAAAGCCCTTAAATTTAAAATGAAATTACATTGAGAGAGAGGAGGGTGAGGGGAGAGATGGAGAAGGGAGAGAGAGGTTGAGATAGACATGTGGGTTAGAAAAAGAGATAGATGAAGGGAGCTCAACCTATTCATACTATGAAATGAAGAGGTTGAGCTGAGAATGATTCTGAGAATCAAAGGAAGAGGTGCAAGCAGAACATAAACCCTCTCCCTACATCACAACGGCCAGAACATATCCCAGAAGAAGACAGGAATAGCCAGTAATAATGGAGAGATTAGGTGTGATAGAAGGAATGAAGGAGATTACAACATAAATAGGAAAAGAAGTGTGAAAAGGGAGAAGGAAATTATTATAAAGTTTAGTGGGGGACACTATGAACCTCTTCAGAAGTCACTCTGACATGTTACAGACTCACACGTTTGTGTGTGTGAGTGTGTGTGTGTGTGTCAGGATGACACGTGGGAGATGGTGGTGTGTACTTATCAGGTACAGCAGGCTTGCACCCAGCGCACACACACTGTTTCCCACCTCTTCATCCTTTAGATAGGTGTTATTGAGCAAAACCACTTTGTGCCTGCCACATTAGGGATCACAGTGACCTGGCAGTTAGCTATGAAAGAGAGAGAGAGAGAGAGAGAGAGAGAGAGAGAGAGAGAGAGAGAGAGAGAGAGAGAGAGAGAAAGATAGAGAGAGAGAGAGAGAGAAAGAGAGAGAGACAGAGCGAGAGACCATGAATACAAATTCCATCTCGACACCGTTGCCCTAGAGCACACAAAAAACAATACATACCTCAGCCTAAACATCAGTGCCACAGGTCAATTCCACAAAGCTGAGAGACAACGGAAGAAGGGACTTCTATGCCATCAAAAGGAACATAAAAATCAACATACAACTTGGGATCTGGCTAAAAATACTTGAATCAGTTATAGAACCCATTGCCTTTTATGGTTGTGAGGTCTGGGGTCCGCTTACCAACCAATAATTCCTAAAATAGGACAAACACCAAATTGAGACTCTGCATGCAGAGTTCTGCAAAAATATCCTCAGTGTACAACGTAAAACACCAATTAATGCATGCAGAGCAAAATTAGGTAAATACCTGCTAATTATCAAAATCCAGAAAAGAGCCAATCATTTCTACAACAACCTAAAATGAAGCGATTCCCAAACCTTCCATAACAAAGCCATCACCTACAGAGAGATGAACCTGGAGAAGAGTCCCCTAAGCAAGCTGGTCCCGGGGCTCTGTTCACGAACACAAACATACCCTACAGAGCCCCAGGACAGCATCACAATTAGACCAAACCAAATCATGAGAAAACAAGATAAATAGCATTCTAGCAAACTAGAATGCTATTTGGCCCTAAACAGAGAGTACACAGTGGCAATATACCTGACCACTGTGACTGATCCAAACTTAAGGAAAGCTTTGACTATGTACAGACTCAGTGAGCATAGCCTTGCTATTGATAAAGGCTGCCGTAGGCAGGCCTGGCTCTCAAGAGAAGACATGCTTTGTGCCCACTGCCCACAAAATGAGGTGGAAACTGAGCTGCACTTCCAAATCTATGACCATATTTACACAGATCCAAATAATTCTAAATCCAACCAAATGGTGATAAACTACCACAGTGTGTCGTCACTGCATTAATATTTGTTACCTGTTGCCACAAGAAAAGGTCAACCAGTGAAAAACAAACACCATTGTAAAAGCAACCCATATTTACGTGCAATGTTAACTGTACATTTGATTGTTTATTTAACTTATTTTACTATATATTTAACTTTCTTTAGCAATGACAACATATGTTTCCCATGTCAGTAAAGCCCTTGAATTGAATAGAGAGAGAGAGACATGTTGACTATGTATACGAGAGGCTGTACTTCTGTCCAGGTCACGCTGACCTGAAGAACCACTCTAAGTTGGTAACTTCTACCTGAGCATTATGTGTGTAGGTGTGTGTGGGTGGTGGGGAACCCACCAAGAGTATAATGTGTGGCGGGTGGGGAACCCACCAAGAGTCAAATGTGTGGGGGTGGGGAACCCACCAAGAGTCAAATGTGTGGGGATGGGGAACCCACCAAGAGTCTAATGTGTGGGGGTGGGGAACTCACATAGAGTCTAATGTGTGGGGTTGGGGAACCCACCAAGAGTATAATGTGTGGCGGGTGGGGAACCCACCAAGAGTCAAATGTGTGGGGGTGGGGAACCCACCAAGAGTCAAATGTGTATGGATGGGGAACCCACCAAGAGTCTAATGTGTGGGGGGTGGGGAACCCACCAAGAGTCTAATGTGTGGGGGGTGGGGAACCCACCAAGAGTCTAATGTGTGGGGGGTGGGGAACCCACCAAGAATCTAATGTGTGGGGGGTGGGGAACCCACCAAGTGTCTAATGTGTGGGGGTGGGGAACCCACCAAGAGTCTAATGTATGCTGTAAAAGACAACTAGCAAAGAGAGATGGCAAGGGAGAGTGCAGGGAGAAGGCAGGGAGAAGATACGGAGATGGCAAGGAGAAGGCAGGGAGAAGATAGGGAGATGGCAAGGAGAAGGCAGGGAGAAGATAGGGAGATGGCAAGGAGAAGGCAGGGAGAAGATAGGGAGATGGCAAGGAGAAGGCAGGGAGAAGATAGGGAGATGGCAGGGAGAAGGCAGGGAGAAGATAGGGAGATCGTAGGGAGAAGGCAGGGAGAAGATAGGGAGATCGTAGGGAGAAGGCAGGGAGAAGATAGGGAGAAAGCAGGGAGAAGGCAGGGAGAAGATAGGGAGATGGCAGGGAGAAGGCAGGGAGGAGACAGGGAGAAGACAGGTAGATGGCAAGGGAGAGTGCAGGGAGAAGGCAGGTAGATGGCGCAAGGAAGAGTGCAGGGAGAAGATAGGGAGATGGCAGGGAAAAGACATGGAGAAGGCAGGTAGATGGCAAGGAGAAGGCATGGAGAAGGCAGGTAGATGGCAAGGAGAAGGCATGGAGAAGGCAGGTAGATGGCAGGGAGAAGATAGGAAGATGGCAAGGGAGGTGGCATGGAGAAGGCAGGGAGAAGACAGGTAGATGGCAATGAGAAGGCAGGAAGAATACATGGAGAAGGAAGGTAGAGGGCAAGTGAGAGCACAGGGTGAAGGCAGGGAGATGGCAGGTAGATGGCAAGGGAGAGTGCAGGGAGAAGATAGGGAGAAGAAAGGGAGAAGACAGGTAGATGGCAAGGGAGATGGCAGGTAGATGGCAGGTAGATGGCATGGAGAAGGCAGGGAGAAGGCAGGTAGATGGCATGGAGAAGGCAGGGAGAAGACAGGTAGATGGCATGGAGAAGGCAGGGAGAAGGCAGGTAGATGGCAGGTAGATGGCAGGGAGAAGATAGGAAGATGGCAAGGGAGGTGGCATGGAGAAGGCAGGGAGAAGACAGGTAGATGGCAATGAGAAGGCAGGAAGAATACATGGAGAAGGAAGGTAGAGGGCAAGTGAGAGCACAGGGTGAAGGCAGGGAGATGGCAGGTAGATGGCAAGGGAGAGTGCAGGGAGAAGATAGGGAGAAGAAAGGGAGAAGACAGGTAGATGGCAAGGGAGATGGCAGGTAGATGGCAGGTAGATGGCATGGAGAAGGCAGGGAGAAGGCAGGTAGATGGCATGGAGAAGGCAGGGAGAAGACAGGTAGATGGCATGGAGAAGGCAGGGAGAAGGCAGGTAGATGGCAGGTAGATGGCATGGAGAAGGCAGGTAGATGGCATGGAGAAGGCAGGGAGAAGACAGGTAGATGGCATGGAGAAGGCAGGGAGAAGGCAGGTAGATGGCATGGAGAAGGCAGGGAGAAGACATTTAGATGGCATGGAGAAGGCAGGGAAGAGGCAGGTAGATGGCAGGTAGATGGCATGGAGAAGGCAGGGAGGAGGCAGGTAGATGGCAGGTAGATGGCATGGTGAAGGCAGGGAGAAGGCAGGGAGAAGGCAGGGAGAAGGCAGGTAGATGGCATGGAGAAGGCAGGTAGATGGCATGGAGAAGGCAGGTAGATGGCAAGGGAGAAGGCAGGTAGATGGCATGGAGAAGGCAGGTAGATGGCAAGGGAGAATGCAGGTAGATGGCATGGAGAAGGCAGGGAGAAGACAGGTAGATGGCATGGAGAAGGCAGGTAGATGGCATGGAGAAGGCAGGGAGAAGGCAGGTAGATGGCAGGTAGATGGCAGGTAGATGGCAGGTAGATGGCAGGGAGAAGGCAGGGAGATGGCAGGTAGATGGCAGGTAGATGGCAGGTAGATGGCAGGTAGATGGCATGGAGAAGGCAGGGAGAAGGCAGGTAGATGGCAGGTAGAAGGCAGGTAGATGGCATGGAGAAGGCAGGTAGATGGCATGGAGAAGGCAGGTAGATGGCATGGAGAAGGCAGGGAGAAGGCAGGTAGATGGCAGGTAGATGACAAGGGAGAAGGCAGGTAGATGGCATGGAGAAGGCAGGGAGAAGGCAGGTAGATGGCAGGTAGATGACAAGGGAGAAGGCAGGTAGATGGCAAGGGAGATGGCATGACAACATATGTTTCCCATGTCAGTAAAGCCCTTGAATTGAATTGAGAGAGAGAGACATGTTGACTATGTATACGAGAGGCTGTACTTCTGTCCAGGTCCGCTGACCTGAAGAACCACTCTAAGTTGGTAACTTCTACCTGAGCATTATGTGTGTAGGTGTGTGTGGGTGGTGGGGAACCCACCAAGAGTATAATGTGTGGCGGGTGGGGAACCCACCAAGAGTCAAATGTGTGGGGGTGGGGAACCCACCAAGAGTCAAATGTGTGGGGATGGGGAACCCACCAAGAGTCTAATGTGTGGCGGGTGGGGAACCCACCAAGAGTCAAATGTGTGGGGGTGGGGAACCCACCAAGAGTCAAATGTGTGGGGATGGGGAACCCACCAAGAGTCAAATGTGTGGGGGTGGGGAACTCACATAGAGTCTAATGTGTGGGGTTGGGGAACCCACCAAGAGTATAATGTGTGGCAGGTGGGGAACCCACCAAGAGTCAAATGTGTGGGGGTGGGGAACCCACCAAGAGTCAAATGTGTATGGATGGGGAACCCACCAAGAGTCTAATGTGTGGGGGTGGGGAACCCACCAAGAGTCTAATGTGTGGGGGGTGGGGAACCCACCAAGAGTCTAATGTGTGGGGGGTGGGGAACCCACCAAGAATCTAACGTGTGGGGGTGGGGAACCCACCAAGTGTCTAATGTGTGGGGGTGGGGAACCCACCAAGAGTCTAATGTATGCTGTAAAAGACAACTAGCAAAGAGAGATGGCAAGGGAGAGTGCAGGGAGAAGGCAGGGAGAAGATAGGGAGATGGCAAGGAGAAGGCAGGGAGAAGATAGGGAGATGGCAAGGAGAAGGCAGGGAGAAGATAGGGAGATGGCAAGGAGAAGGCAGGGAGAAGATAGGGAGATGGCAAGGAGAAGGCAGGGAGAAGATAGGGAGATGGCAGGGAGAAGGCAGGGAGAAGATAGGGAAATCGTAGGGAGAAGGCAGGGAGAAGATAGGGAGATCGTAGGGAGAAGGCAGGGAGAAGATAGGGAGAAAGCAGGGAGAAGGCAGGGAGAAGATAGGGAGATGGCAGGGAGAAGGCAGGGAGGAGACAGGGAGAAGACAGGTAGATGGCAAGGGAGAGTGCAGGGAAAAGGCAGGTAGATGGCGCAAGGAAGAGTGCAGGGAGAAGATAGGGAGATGGCAGGGAAAAGACATGGAGAAGGCAGGTAGATGGCAAGGAGAAGGCATGGAGAAGGCAGGTAGATGGCAGGGAGAAGATAGGAAGATGGCAAGGGAGGTGGCATGGAGAAGGCAGGGAGAAGACAGGTAGATGGCAATGAGAAGGCAGGAAGAATACATGGAGAAGGAAGTTAGAGGGCAAGTGAGAGCACAGGGTGAAGGCAGGGAGATGGCAGGTAGATGGCAAGGGAGAGTGCAGGGAGAAGATAGGGAGAAGAAAGGGAGAAGACAGGTAGATGGCAAGGGAGATGGCAGGTAGATGGCAGGTAGATGGCATGGAGAAGGCAGGGAGAAGGCAGGTAGATGGCATGGAGAAGGCAGGGAGAAGACAGGTAGATGGCATGGAGAAGGCAGGGAGAAGGCAGGTAGATGGCAGGTAGATGGCAGGGAGAAGATAGGAAGATGGCAAGGGAGGTGGCATGGAGAAGGCAGGGAGAAGACAGGTAGATGGCAATGAGAAGGCAGGAAGAATACATGGAGAAGGAAGGTAGAGGGCAAGTGAGAGCACAGGGTGAAGACAGGGAGATGGCAGGTAGATGGCAAGGGAGAGTGCAGGGAGAAGATAGGGAGAAGAAAGGGAGAAGACAGGTAGATGGCAAGGGAGATGGCAGGTAGATGGCAGGTAGATGGCATGGAGAAGGCAGGGAGAAGGCAGGTAGATGGCATGGAGAAGGCAGGGAGAAGACAGGTAGATGGCATGGAGAAGGCAGGGAGAAGGCAGGTAGATGGCAGGTAGATGGCATGGAGAAGGCAGGTAGATGGCATGGAGAAGGCAGGGAGAAGACAGGTAGATGGCATGGAGAAGGCAGGGAGAAGGCAGGTAGATGGCATGGAGAAGGCAGGGAGAAGACATTTAGATGGCATGGAGAAGGCAGGGAAGAGGCAGGTAGATGGCAGGTAGATGGCATGGAGAAGGCAGGGAGGAGGCAGGTAGATGGCAGGTAGATGGCATGGAGAAGGCAGGGAGAAGGCAGGGAGAAGGCAGGGAGAAGGCAGGTAGATGGCATGGAGAAGGCAGGTAGATGGCATGGAGAAGGCAGGTAGATGGCAAGGGAGAAGGCAGGTAGATGGCATGGAGAAGGCAGGTAGATGGCAAGGGAGAATGCAGGTAGATGGCATGGAGAAGGCAGGGAGAAGACAGGTAGATGGCATGGAGAAGGCAGGTAGATGGCATGGAGAAGGCAGGGAGATGGCAGGTAGATGGCAGGTAGATGGCAGGTAGATGGCAGGTAGATGGCAGGGAGAAGGCAGGGAGATGGCAGGTAGATGGCAGGTAGATGGCAGGTAGATGGCAGGTAGATGGCATGGAGAAGGCAGGGAGAAGGCAGGTAGATGGCAGGTAGAAGGCAGGTAGAAGGCAGGTAGATGGCATGGAGAAGGCAGGTAGATGGCATGGAGAAGGCAGGGAGAAGGCAGGTAGATGGCAGGTAGATGACAAGGGAGAAGGCAGGTAGATGGCATGGAGAAGGCAGGGAGAAGGCAGGTAGATGGCAGGTAGATGACAAGGGAGAAGGCAGGTAGATGGCAAGGGAGATGGCATGACAACATATGTTTCCCATGTCAGTAAAGCCCTTGAATTGAATTGAGAGAGAGAGACATGTTGACTATGTATACGAGAGGCTGTACTTCTGTCCAGGTCCGCTGACCTGAAGAACCACTCTAAGTTGGTAACTTCTACCTGAGCATTATGTGTGTAGGTGTGTGTGGGTGGTGGGGAACCCACCAAGAGTATAATGTGTGGCGGGTGGGGAACCCACCAAGAGTCAAATGTGTGGGGGTGGGGAACCCACCAAGAGTCAAATGTGTGGGGATGGGGAACCCACCAAGAGTCTAATGTGTGCTGTAAAATGACAATTAGCAAAGAGAGATGGCAAGGGAGAGTGCAGGGAGAAGATAGGGAGAAGATAGGGAGATGGCAGGGAGAGTGCAGGGAGATGGCAGGGAGAAGATAGGGAGAAGGCAGGGAGAAGATAGGGAGATGGCAAGGGAGAGTGCAGGGAGAAGGCAGGGAGAAGATAGGGAGATGGCAGGGAGAAGATAGGGAGATGGCAGGGAGAAGATAGGGAGAGGGCAGGGAGAAGATAGGGAGAAGAAAGGGAGTAGACAGGTAGATGGCAAGGTAGAGTGCAGGGAGAAGATCGGGAGAAGAAAGGGAGAAGACAGGTAGATGGCAAGGGAGAGTGCAGGGAGAAGATAGGGAGATGGCAGGGAGAGTGCAGGGAGATGGCAGGGAGAAGATAGGGAGATGGCAAGGGAGAGTGCAGGGAGAAGGCAGGGAGAAGATAGGGAGATGGCAGGGAGAAGATAGGGAGATGGCAGGGAGAAGATAGGGAGATGGCAGGGAGAAGATAGGGAGATGGCAGGGAGAAGATAGGGAGATGGCAGGGAGAAGATAGGGAGATGGCAAGGGAGAAGATAGGGAGATGGCAAGGGAGAAGATAGGGAGATGGCAGGGAGAAGATAGGGAGAGGGCAGGGAGAAGATAGGGAGAAGAAAGGGAGTAGACAGGTAGATGGCAAGGGAGAGTGCAGGGAGAAGATCGGGAGAAGAAAGGGAGAAGACAGGTAGATGGCAAGGGAGAGTGCAGGGAGAAGATCGGGAGAAGAAAGGGAGAAGACAGGTAGATGGCAAGGGAGATGGCATGGAGAAGGCAGGGAGAAGATAGGGAGATGGCAGGGAGAAGATAGGGAGATGGAATGGGAGAGTGCAGGGAGAAGGCAGGGAGAAGATAGGGAGAAGGCAGGGAGAAGATAGGGAGATGGCAGGGAGAAGATAGGGAGATGGCAAGGAGAAGATAGGGAGATGGCAGGGAGAAGATAGGGAGATGGCAGGGAGAAGATAGGGAGATGGCAAGGGAGAAGATAGGGAGATGGCAAGGGAGAAGATAGGGAGATGGCAAGGGAGAAGATAGGGAGATGGCAGGGAGAAGATAGGGAGATGGCAAGGGAGAAGATAGGGAGATGGCAAGGGAGAAGATAGGGAGATGGCAAGGGAGAAGATAGGGAGATGGCAGGAAGAAGATAGGGAGATGGCAAGGGAGAAGATAGGGAGATGGCAGGGAGAAGATAGGGAGATGGCAGGGAGAAGATAGGGAGAAGGCAGGGAGAAGATAGGGAGATGGCAGGGAGAAGATAGGTTGAAGGCAGGGAGAAGGCAGGGAGAAGATAGGGAGATGGCAGTGAGAAGGCAGCGAGAAGATAGGGAGATGGCAGGTAGAAGGCAGGGAGATGATAGGGAGAAGGCAGGGAGAAGATAGGGAGATGGCAGGGAGAAGATAGGGAGATGGCAAGGGAGAGTGCAGGTAGAAGGCAGGGAGAAGATAGGGAGATGGCAAGGAGAAGACAGGGGAAAGGCAGGGAGAAGATAGGGAGATGGCAGGGAGAAGATAGGGAGATGGCAGGGAGAAGGCAGGGAGAAGGCAGGGGAGATTGCAAGGGAGAGTCCAGGGAGAAGATAGGGAGAGGGCAGGGAGAAGATAGGGAGAAGAAAGGGAGTAGACAGGTAGATGGCAAGGGAGAGTGCAGGGAGAAAATCGGGAGAAGAAAGGGAGAAGACAGGTAGATGGCAAGGGAGAGTGCAGGGAGAAGATCGGGAGAAGAAAGGGAGAAGACAGGTAGATGGCAAGGGAGATGGCAGGGAGAAGATAGGGAGATGGCAGGGAGAAGATAGGGAGATGGCAAGGAGAAGATAGGGAGATGGCAAGGAGAAGATAGGGAGATGGCAGGGAGAAGATAGGGAGATGGCAGGGAGAAGATAGGGAGATGGCAGGGAGAAGATAGGGAGATGGCAAGGAGAAGATAGGGAGATGGCAAGGAGAAGATAGGGAGATGGCAAGGGAGAAGATAGGGAGATGGCAAGGGAGAAGATAGGGAGATGGCAAGGGAGAAGATAGGGAGATGGCAAGGGAGAAGATAGGGAGATGGCAGGGAGAAGATAGGGAGATGGCAAGGGAGAAGATAGGGAGATGGCAAGGGAGAAGATAGGGAGATGGCAAGGGAGAAGATAGGGAGATGGCAGGGAGAAGATAGGGAGATGGCAAGGGAGAAGATAGGGAGATGGCAGGGAGAAGATAGGGAGATGGCAGGGAGAAGATAGGGAGAAGGCAGGGAGAAGATAGGGAGAAGGCAGGGAGAAGATAGGGAGATGGCAGGGAGAAGATAGGTTGAAGGCAGGGAGAAGGCAGGGAGAAGATAGGGAGATGGCAAGGAGAAGACAGGGGAAAGGCAGGGAGAAGATAGGGAGATGACAGGGAGAAGATAGGGAGATGGCAAGGGAGAGTGCAGGGAGAAGGCAGGGAGAAGGCAGGGAGAAGATAGGGAGATGGCAAGGGAGAGTGCAGGGAGAAGGCAGGGAGAAGATAGGGAGATGGCAAGGAGAAGACAGGGGAAAGGCAGGGAGAAGATAGGGAGATGGCAGGGAGAAGGCAGGGAGATGATAGGGAGAAGGCAGGGAGAAGATAGGGAGATGGCAGGGAGAAGATAGGGAGATGGCAAGGGAGAGTGCAGGGAGAAGGCAGGGAGAAGATAGGGAGATGGCAAGGAGAAGACAGGGGAAAGGCAGGGAGAAGATAGGGAGATGGCAGGGAGAAGATAGGGAGATGGCAGGGAGAAGGCAGGGAGAAGGCAGGGGAGATTGCAAGGGAGAGTCCAGGGAGAAGATAGGAAGATGTCAGGGAGAAGACAGGGAGAATACATGGAGAAGGCAGGTAGATGGCAAGGGAGAGTCCAGGGAGAAGGCAGGGAGAAGACAGGTGGATGGCAGGTAGATGGCAAGGGAGAGTGCAGGGAGAAGACATGGAGAATGCAGGTAGAGGGCAAGGGAGAGGACAGGGAGAAGACAGGGTATGATGCTCCCTGTGCTGCTACAGTACATCCCCCATCACACAGACCTTTACAGAGAGGACACATCCCCCATCACACAGACCTTTACATTTACATTTACATTTACATAATTTACATTTACACTTTACATTTACATTTACATAAGTCATTTAGCAGACGCTCTTATCCAGAGCGACTTACAAATTGGTGCATTCAGAGAGGACACATCCCCCATCACTCAGACCTTTACAGAGAGGACACATCCCCCATCACACAGACCTCTATAGAGAGTACAGATCATCTCATCAAACAGACCTTTACAGAGAGGACACATCATCCCATCACACAGACCTCTATAGAGAGTACAGATCATCCCATCACACAGACCTTTACAGAGAGGACACATCATCCCATCACACATACCTTTACAGAGAGGACACATCCCCCATCACACAGACCTCTATAGAGAGTACAGATCATCTCATCAAACAGACCTTTACAGAGAGGACACATCATCCCATCACACAGACCTTTACAGAGAGGACACATCATCCCATCACACATACCTTTACAGAGAGGACACATCCCCCATCACACAGACCTCTATAGAGAGTACAGATCATCTCATCACACAGACCTTTACAGAGAGGACACATCCCCCATTACACAGACCTCTACAGAGAGGACACATCCCCCATCACACAGACCTCTATAGAGAGTACAGATCATCTCATCACACAGACCTTTACAGAGAGGACACATCCCCCATTACACAGACCTCTACAGAGAGGACACATCCCCCATCACACAGACCTCTATAGAGAGGACACATCCCCCATCACACAGACCTCTATAGAGAGGACACATCCCCCATCACACAGACCTCTATAGAGAGGACACATCCTCCCATCACACAGACCTCTATAGAGAGGACACATCCCCCATTACACAGACCTCTACAGAGAGGACACATCCCCCATTACACATACCTCTACAGAGAGGACACATCCCCCATTACACAGACCTCTACAGAGATGACACGTACTCCCATCACACAGACCTCTATAGAGAGGACACATTCTCCCATCACACAGACCTTTACAGAGAGGACACATCCCCCATCACACAGACCTCTATAGAGAGGACACATTCTCCCATCACACAGACTTCCATCACACAGTGACCCACCACACTCACAGGCCTGGTTCCATTTCAGCCCATAGCCCATTCACCTCTTCAGTCTTCACAGATCTGAAAAGATTGGATTCGTGGGAGAAGCTTCTCAAACCTAATTGAAAGTCAAGATTGAGCCATCCACATCCTTTTACACCGTTTGGATTCCTTCATATCTGCAAACTATGGGGAAAGGGCTGTCGGGGCTGAAACGGAACCTGACAATAGAGGCCAATACAAATCCATTATGAATCAGTGCCATGTCTGTCCTCCCTCTTCAAGTTCTACAGGAGCAGCAGGCACGGTATGGTGGTACCTACCTGGTGAGGAAGCTGTTGAAGGGCAGGCGTACAGGGTAGCCATAGCGGATCATCCGGACCATCTCCAGCACCCCGACGTACTGCAGCTGGGTAGACACGTGGCAACTGTCAAAGCTGTCCGCCATGTCACTGCTGTTGGGACGTACACACTCCACAAAGTGAGGGGTGCACGCCTGTAGCTTACTGACCACCTCTGACAGAGAGTTCTGAAAGGGGGAGGGGGGGATATTGATTCATGTTGAAGTTCATGTTCCTTATGCACATGGAAATGGAGTTGAACCTTTTCCTCAGTCCTATAGCCCTTATCACTTTCAAACATGTGAAAGCAATGGCATTGGTATCAGCTTCAATATGGATAGATCCTCAACCTGGAATAGTTCCTCAACCTGGAAGAGTTCCTCAACCTGGAAGAGTTCCTCAACCTGGAAGAGTTCCTCAACCTGGAATAGTTCCTCAACCTGGAATAGTTCCTCAACCTCAAATAGTTATTCAACCTGGAATAGTTCCTCAACCTGAAATAGTTATTCAACCTGGAATAGTTCCTCAACCTGGAAGAGTTCCTCAACCTGGAATAGTTCCTCAACCTGGAATAGTTCCTCAACCTTAAATAGTTATTCAACCTGGAATAGTTCCTCAACCTGAAATAGTTATTCAACCTGAAATAGTTCCTCAACCTGGAATAGTTCCTCAACCTGGAATAGTTCCTCAACCTGAAATAGTTATTCAACCTGGAATAGTTCCTCAACCTGGAATAGTTCTTCAACCTGGAATAGTTATTCAACCTGAAATAGTTATTCAACCTGGAATAGTTCCTCAACCTGAAATAGTTATTCAACCTGGAATAGTTCCTCAACCTGAAATAGTTATTCAACCTGGAATAGTTCCTCAACCTGGAATAGTTCTTCAACCTGGAATAGTGCCTCAACCTGGAATAGTTCCTCAACCTGAAATAGTTATTCAACCTGAAATAGTTCCTCAACCTGGAAGAGTTCCTCAACCTGGAATAGTTCCTCAACCTGGAATAGTTCCTCAACCTGAAATAGTTATTCAACCTGGAATAGTTCCTCACCCATTTGATGCCATACTGTATAGTCTATAGAGATCTGTAGGCCTGGCAAGTACTGTGTCTACAGTAGAGCTCTTAGGACTGAACTGAACACATAACTTCTCCACACAGAGGAAGGTGTGTGTGTGTGTGTGTTTGTGAAGGGGGGGGTGTCATGGTCGGGGTTCCCTTGGTGTGGTCAGCGGTCGCCAAGACAACAGTGAGTGAGGAGTGATGTCATGGAGTATGTGTGTGATGAAGTAGTCTGATTGCTTAGGGTGTGTTGCCTCTGTAGAGACCAGCAACACAAAGGCCTCTTTACCCTGACTAAGGCTGGGTGAGTGTGTTTCTCAGACACTAAATACACCGGCGCCACTCGACCACGCCACACACACATTTCTGTTTCTTACCACTCCTTAATTACATCGCTCTGTACTGTACGTGTGTATTAGTAGGCTACTGTACTGCTAGCCATAACGTCAGACACATGCACGCACACATGCACGCTCACACACACACACACAGATCCCGTTGTTCATTGTTCATTCATACATTCAGAGGGCTTTATGCTTGACTGGGTACAGCGTGATTCTTCATCCCACACTCTCATTCTCTCTTCTCTCTCTCTCCCGCCCTCCTTCTCTCCTCTCTCTCTCTTTTCCCCTCCCTCTTTCCCTCTCTCCCTCTCCCCCTCTCCTTCTCTCTCTCCTTCTCTCTCTCCTTCTCTCCTCTCTCCCTCTCCTTCTCTCCTCTCTCTCTCCTTCTCTCCATTCACTGTTAGACCACAGTTCTGGTCTGCTGGCACCCCACTGCTCTCATTCAAGGGATCCATCTAAATGAATGTTGTTTCACATGGATCAACTACAGATTACTACCACATTTTATAGACGTCTTTTGTCATTTGTTGTGGTTCAGAGATCAGGGGTCACATCCAAAATGGCCCCCTATTCCCTATACCATTGACCAGAGGAAAGTACTCTATGCAGACAGGGTCATGGTCAGCTAGAGAGGTAGAATGACATTATTGTTTAGGTTGAGGTGAGTGGATCCCTACTGGAGAAAGTGTTTGTGTTATGGTTGAGGTTTGGTCCAGTGCTACTGCTTACCCTCAGCTGCACAGCGACCGTAACTGGACCACACCTCTCCAGCCTCTGCAGGAAAGAGGTCGCTCCCTTCTTCTTCAAGAGCTGAGAGAGAGAAAGAGGTGAAGGGGAAGAGAGAGAGATATTCACTTTATATATTATCTACCTCACTTGCTTTGGCAATGTTAACACATGTTTTCCATGCCGAGAAAGCCCTTGAATTGAGAGAGAGAGAGAGAGAGAGAGAGAGAGAGAGAGAGAGAGAGAGAGAGAGAGAGAGAGAGAGAGAGAGAGAGAGAGAGAGAGAGAGAGAGAGAGAGAGAGAGAGAGAGAGAGATTATGAAGTCCTCCTGCGGGAAGTTTTCTGGCATCATTGTAAGAACAGGATATTTTCTAACAGAGGGGTGATTGGTTTGTGTACCCTTAAAACGGCATGACAAAATGGATATGGTACTCTCTTACCACATATTTGTGTGTGTGTGTGTGTGTGTGTGTGTGTGTCAAAGCACACACTCCCTGCTTTTCCATCGATCCTCTGCTCCCGCCTGCTACTTATCCAATCGGAACCCCCAGGTTCCAACAGAGTGTGTCAAAGACATGGACATATCCTGCTTTCAACATTGGCCATCACCAACTCCCCTAACTACCAATCTCCATAAAGGGGATGCACAATTTTGAGTTTTTTGATGAGTGACGGTTTTAGCTGTTTGTAATTTCTATTGACCGTGAAGTCAAAATACATCACGCTGACTAGCACACCAAGCAGTGAACCGACACACTGATTAGCGGTACTTTACTGAGGTCTTGTTGATTTTACCAGGAAAAGTTCCATTGATGAGTAGTAAATAAATACCTGAGTGGCTGTTTGGAGAGGTTGGGGTGTAGAGGTATGACTCATGAGTCATTAGGACCTTCACTGGCTTGTCTACTGCACCTTATCAGAACAGAGTGGCTGTTTGGAGAGGTTGGGGTGTAGGTATGACTCATGAGTCATTAGGACCTTCACTGGCTTGTCTACTGCACCTTATCAGAACAGATGTCTATGGATGGTATGTCATATCGTAAATGGGCATGTCACTTAGTCCTCCATACCTTGGTGAGGGTATGCGGTATGCTATGCTACACACTACGTGTCATATGGTATGGTAACCATTGTCTAGTACCTTGGTGAGGTCCAGGTACCTCCGGGGCTCGTGGCCTGCGGGGGAGAGGCTGGAGGGGGATGACATCCTGTGAAGGAGCAGGGCTGCTTTGGTCCCTCTCAGAGCCATTCTGGCCTGGCCCGGTACCAGAGACCCAGTCTGGGTCAGCTTGGACTTGAACAACTGCTGCACCAACACACTCTCACTGGCTGTTAGGGGATCACACAGAGAGAGAGGGGAGGGGAGGTGATGGGGAGGGGAGGGGAGGGGAGGGGAGGGGGAAAATCGGAGGGAGAGGATTGGAGGAGAGGAGCAGTGGGAGCAGGATAGGAGAAAGGAAGCAGACCGGAGACATGAGGAGATTAAAAGGAGATGGATGATTGGAAGAAAGGAGGGAGGGAAAAGAGGAGGAGTGAGAGGGAGGGATTGGAGAAACATAATAGGCATGTAAACAATCATCTCCATAAGAGAGTAGGCTGAGCATGCTGCCACAGAACACGTGGAGCAGCCCTCAACAACAAAGAGCTCTGTGAGACAGGCATGTGTGTGTGGGAGAAAGAGAGAGAAATCTTGAAAGGAATTTCCTAGCCTGGTTGTAGGTTGTAATGACTGTGGCTTCCCGAGGTAATTGTCTATTAATTTATGCAATCATCACCAACACTACCACCTGACTACAGAGGTCCACAAACCAGTCCCCATAACCCCCAGCACCGCTGTCTCATTTCACCTTTACCCTTTGACCTTTATCTGTGTGTACATTCAGCAAAATATGCACAAAGGAACAAAAGAGACAGGGAGAGGAGACAGACATAGACAGGGAGAGGAGACGGACATATATAGGGACAGGAGACGGACATAGACAGGGAGAGGAGACGGACATAGACAGGGAAAGGAGACGGACATATATAGGGAGAGGAGACGGACATAGACAGGGAAAGGGGACGGACATAGACAGGGAAAGGAGACGGACATAGACAGGGAAAGGAGACAGACATAGACAGGGAAAGGAGACGGACATAGACACGGAAAGGAGACGGACATAGACACGGAAAGGAGACGGACATAGACACGGAAAGGAGACGGACATAGACAGGGAAAGGAGACGGACATAGACACGGAAAGGAGACGGACATAGACACGGAAAGGAGACGGACATAGACACGGAAAGGAGACGGACATAGACAGGGAAAGGAGACAGACATAGACAGGGAAAGGAGACGGACATAGTCAGGGAAAGGAGACGGACATAGACAGGGAAAGGAGACGGACATAGACACGGAAAGGAGACGGACATAGACACGGAAAGGAGACGGACATAGACACGGAAAGGAGACGGACATAGACAGGGAAAGGAGACGGACATAGACAGGGAAAGGAGACGGACATAGACACGGAAAGGAGACGGACATAGACACGGAAAGGAGACGGACATAGACACGGAAAGGAGACGGACATAGTCAGGGAAAGGAGACGGACATAGACACGGAAAGGAGACGGACATAGACAGGGAAAGGAGACGGACATAGACACGGAAAGGAGACGGACATAGACAGGGAAAGGAGACGGACATAGACACGGAAAGGAGACGGACATAGACACGGAAAGGAGACGGACATAGTCAGGGAAAGGAGACGGACATAGACACGGAAAGGAGACGGACATAGACAGGGAAAGGAGACGGACATAGACACGGAAAGGAGACGGACATAGACACGGAAAGGAGACGGACATAGTCAGGGAAAGGAGACGGACATAGACACGGAAAGGAGGCGGACATAGACAGGGAAAGGAGACGGACATAGACACGGAAAGGAGACGGACATAGACAGGGAAAGGAGACGGACATAGACAGGGAAAGGAGACGGACATAGACAGGGAAAGGAGACGGACATAGACAGGGAAAGGAGACGGACATAGACAGGGAAAGGAGACGGACATAGACAGGGAAAGGAGACGGACATAGACAGGGAAAGGAGACGGACATAGACAGGGAAAGGAGACGGACATAGACAGGGAAAGGAGACGGACATAGACACGGAAAGGAGACGGACATAGACACGGAAAGGAGACGGACATAGACACGGAAAGGAGACGGACATAGACAGGGAAAGGAGACGGACATAGACAGGGAGAGGAGACGGACATAGACAGGGAGAGGAGACGGACATAGACAGGGAAAGGAGACAGACGGACATATATAGGGAGAGGAGACGGACATAGACAGGGAAAGGAGATGGACATAGACAGGGAAAGGAGACGGACATAGACAGGGAAAGGAGACGGACATAGACAGGGAAAGGAGACGGACATAGACACGGAAAGGAGACGGACATAGACAGGGAAAGGAGACGGACATATATAGGGAGAGGAGACGGACATAGACAGGGAGAGGAGACGGACATAGACAGGGAAAGGAGACGGACATATATAGGGAGAGGAGACGGACATAGACAGGGAGAGGAGACGGACATAGACAGGGAAAGGAGACGGACATAGACAGGGAAACGAGACGGACATAGACAGGGAGAGGAGACGGACATAGACAGGAAAAGGAGACGGACATAGACAGGGAAAGGAGACAGACATAGACAGGGAAGGGAGACGGACATAGACAGGGAAAGGAGACGGACATAGACAGGGAAAGGAGACAGACATATACAGGGAATCGAGACGGACATAGACAGGGAAAGGAGACGGACAGAGACAGGGAAACAAGACGGACATAGACAGGGAGAGGAGACGGACATAGACAGGGAAACAAGACGGACATAGACAGGGAGAGGAGACGGACATAGACAGGGAAACAAGACGGACAGAGACAGGGAAACAAGACGGACATAGACAGGGAGAGGAGACGGACATAGACAGGGAGAGGAGACGGACATAGACAGGGAAACAAGACGGACATAGACAGGGAGAGGAGACGGACATAGACAGGGAAACAAGACGGACATAGACAGGGAGAGGAGACGGACATAGACAGGGAAACAAGACGGACAGAGACAGGGAAACAAGACGGACATAGACAGGGAGAGGAGACGGACATAGACAGGGAAACAAGACGGACATAGACAGGGAGAGGAGACGGACATAGACAGGGAAACAAGACGGACATAGACAGGGAAACAAGACGGACAGAGACAGGGAAACAAGACGGACATAGACAGGGAGAGGAGACGGACATAGACAGGGAAACAAGACGGACATAGACAGGGAAAGGAGACGGACATAGACAGGGAAAGGAGACGGACATAGACAGGGAAACAAGACGGACATAGACAGGGAAACAAGACGGACATAGACAGGGCGAGGAGACGGACATAGACAGGGAAACGAGACGGACATAGACATGGGAGAGGAGACGGACATAGACAGGGAAAGGAGACGGACATAGACAGGGAAACGAGACAGACATAGACAGGGAAACGAGACGGACATAGACAGGTAGCGGAGACGGACATAGACAGGTAGCGGAGACGGACATAGACAGGGAAAGGAGACGGACATAGACAGGGAAAGGAGACGGACATAGACAGGGAAAGGAGACGGACATAGACAGGGAAAGGAGACGGACATAGACAGGGAAAGGAGACGGACATAGACAGGGAAAGGAGACGGACATAGACAGGGAAAGGAGACGGACATAGACAGGGAAAGGAGACGGACATAGACAGGGATAGGAGACGGACATAGACAGGGAAAGGAGACGGACATAGACAGGGAAAGGAGACGGACATAGACAGGGAAAGGAGACGGACATAGACAGGGAAAGGAGACGGACATAGACAGGGAAAGGAGACGGACATAGACAGGGAAAGGAGACGGACATAGACAGGGAAAGGAGACGGACATAGACAGGGAAAGGAGACGGACATAGACAGGGAAACGAGACGGACATAGACAGGGAAAGGAGACGGACATAGACAGGGAGAGGAGACGGACATAGACAGGGAAACAAGACGGACATAGACAGGGAAAGGAGTCGGACATAGACAGGGAAACGAGACGGACATAGACAGGGAGAGGAGACGGACATAGACAGGGAAATGAGACGGACATAGACAGGGAAACGAGACAGACATAGACAGGGACATAGACAGGGAAAGGAGACGGGGAGAGGAGACGAGGAGATGAGACAGGGAGAGGAGACAGGGCGAGGAGACGAGGACATGAGACAGGGAGAGGAGACAGGGAGAGGAGACAGGGAGAGAGACAGGGAGAGAGACAGGGAGAGAGACAGGGAGAGGAGACATGGAGAGAGAAACGGAGAGGAGACAGGGAGAGAGAAAGGGAGAGGAGACAGGGAGAGAGAAAGGGAGAGGAGACAGGGAGAGGAGACAGGGAGAGGAGACAGGGAGAGGAGACAGGGAGAGGAGACAGGGAGAGAGACAGGGAAACGTATAAAAACCATCTTAGAAGCCTTTGATTATGCTCATTATTTAAATGTCAGCCAACCACAGTAATCAGCCTGAGACAGTAAACATGCTGGTCCTGGCTCTGACACAATGCTTGCCTGTCCTACTCCACTCTGCTCACAAAAACACCAGCACACACCTGACCATGCTCAATATATTATATACACACTACTGCTGCTATCAACACACACACCATTCATTAATAGACATCTTGATTCTGGATCAGTGTGAGTGTGTTGGATGGGGTTGTGTGTGTGTGTGTGTGTGTGTGTGTGTGTGTGTGTGTGTGTGTGTGTGTGTGTGTGTGTGTGTGTGTGTGTGTGTGTGTGTGTGTGTGTGTGTGTGTGTGTGTGTGTGTGTGTGTGTGTGTGTGTGTGTGTGTGTGTGTGTGTGTGTGTGTGTGTGTGTATTTTGGCTGATACCTACACTTCAGAACAAGAAGCAGGTTTTGGGGGAGGGAGTCCTTGTTCTTCACCAGTGTTCCTGTGAGGTCATAGGCCATCTACCAATCAGAGAACAGACAGGCAGTTACATGACAAATATACACACAACATAGGTCGTGTGTGTGTGTGTGTGTGTGTGTGTGTGTGTGTGTGTGTGTGTGTGTGTGTGTGTGTGTGTGTGTGTGTGTGTGTGTGTGTGTGTGTGTGTGTGTGTGTGTGTGTGTGTGTGTGTGTGTGTGTGTGTGTGCATGAATGCCCACTCACTTGGCCTGTGTAGTGTTTCACAGTGAAGGCAGGACCCTGGTCTATGGGCGGGGGGTTGCCGTTGCCGTCCTTGGTTGTCAAGGAGATACCATGTGTGGGTGTGTTGTCGAGGTGTGACTGCAGTCTCTTGTAGAGGGTCTGTTCTGTAGGTCTCAGCGACTGGCTCTCCTCATCCATCACAGACAGCAGACCCTGAGGCTTCTGGGAAGATGGAAGACAGTGGTCATAGAATCACACATGGGAGAGAATTGTAACACACAGCTACTAAATGTTTAATGATAGAATTTGAGGTAGTGTAATGTGATCCTAGATCTCTGTAGTTTGACCTCAAAATCTATTTACACACACTCAAAACCAATACAAACTCCAAAGCCTTTTCAGGAATGAGAAATGTCTTGATGTTAAAGGGGTAGTCCCAGTTCTTAAAGGGGTGGTGTGGCATGGCAGGGGAAAAAATATTACCAGGAAGAAGTCTAGAACAGCAGGTTGGTTGCTGGGCGACCGGAGCGTCTCCATGGCGATGGCCTCTTGTAGACACTCGGCCTGCTCCTCATGGAACAGCACCTCTGAGACGTACAGCCTCACACGCTCGTTGGTCATGTTCACACACAGCTGGGAACACACACACACAGACAAGTTAACACGAAAGTAAATGGTGCATTTCTAAACTGGCTGAATGTGAAATGTAATGTAATGGACCCCAACGTCATGAAAAATCTTTACAGAAACAACCCAGGCATGGTGCACACTAATATAGGTTCCTCACGACCTCCCCAAAGCACACCACTGCAATCTGGAGACCTTATACCAGAGGACTGTATGACCTCATCCTGACCCCATCCTAACCCTGCAGTCAGCACAGACAGAAAGTACATTGTCCAATCGGCAGCTTCTTCTCTGAGGGTGTTAGGCTGTGGGTGGCTGGCGGGGGAGATATGTCACATATACAGTGCCTTGCGAAAGTATTCGGCCCCCTTTAACTTTGCGACCTTTTGCCACATTTCAGGCTTCAAACATAAAGATATAAAACTGTATTTTTTTGTGAAGAATCAACAACAAGTGGGACACAATCATGAAGTGGAACGACATTATTGGATATTTCAAACCTTTTTAACAAATCAAAAACTGAAAAATTGGGCGTGCAAAATTATTCAGCCCCCTTAAGTTAATACTTTGTAGCGCCACCTTTTGCTGTGATTACAGCTGTAAGTCCCTTGGGGTATGTCTCTATCAGTTTTGCACATCGAGAGACTGACATTTTTCCCATTCCTCCTTGCAAAACAGCTCGAGCTCACTGAGGTTGGATGGAGAGCATTTGTGAACAGCAGTTTTCAGTTCTTTCCATAGATTCTCGATTGGATTCAGGTCTGGACTTTGACTTGGCCATTCTAACACGTGGATATGTTTATTTTTGAACCATTCCATTGTAGATTTTGCTTTATGTTTTGGATCATTGTCTTGTTGGAAGACAAATCTCCGTCCCAGTCTCAGGTCTTTTGCAGACTCCATCAGGTTTTCTTCCAGAATGGTCCTGTATTTGGCTCCATCCATCTTCCCATCAATTTGAACCATCTTCCCTGTCCCTGCTGAAGAAAAGCAGGCCCAAACCATGATGCTGCCACCACCATGTTTGACAGTGGGGATTGTGTGTTCAGGGTGATGAGCTGTGTTGCTTTTACGCCAAACATAACGTTTTGCATTGTTGCCAAAAAGTTCAATTTTGGTTTCATCTGACCAGAGCACCTTCTTCCACATGTTTGGTGTGTCTCCAAGGTGGCTTGTGGCAAACTTTAAAAAACACTTCTTATGTATATCTTTAAGAAATGGCTTTCTTCTTGCCACTCTTCCATAAAGGCCAGATTTGTGCAATATACGACTGATTGTTGTCCTATGGACAGAGTGTCCCACCTCAGCTGTAGATCTCTGCAGTTCATCCAGAGTGATCATGGGACTCTTGGCTGCATCTCTGATCAGTCTTCCCCTTGTATGAGCTGAAAGTTTAGAGGGACGGCCAGGTCTTGGTAGATTTGCAGTGGTCTGATACTCCTTCCATTTCAATATTATCGCTTGCACAGTGCTCCTTGGGATGTTTAAAGCTTGGGAAATCTTTTTGTATCCAAATCCGGCTTTAAACTTCTTCACAACAGTATCTCGGACCTGCCTGGTGTGTTCCTTGTTCTTCATGATGTTCTCTGCGCTTTTAACGGACCTCTGAGACTATCACAGTGCAGGTGTATTTATACGGAGACTTGATTACACAAAGGTGGATTGTATTTATCATCATTAGTCATTTAGGTCAACATTGGATCATTCAGAGATCCTCACTGAACTTCTGGAGAGAGTTTGCTGCACTGAAAGTAAAGGGGCTGAATAATTTTGCACGCCCAATTTTTCAGTTTTTGATCTGTTAAAAAAGTTTGAAATATCCAATAAATGTCATTCCACTTCATGATTGTGTCCCACTTGTTGTTGATTCTTCACAAAAAAAATACAGTTTTATATGTTTATGTTTGAAGCTTGAAATGTGGCAAAAGGTCGCAAAGTTCAAGGGGCCGAATACTTTCGCAAGGCACTGTATGATGTAGTGTACAGTGAGTTTACCAAACATTAGGAACACCATTTAGTTTCACCCCCCCATTGTTGATACACACAGGAAACTGTTGAGCTTTAAAAACCCAGCAGCGTTGCAGTTCTTAACACAAACCTGTGCGCCTGGCACCTAACACCATAACCCGTTCAATGGCATTTAAATATTTTGTCTTGCCCATTCACCCTCTGAACGGCACACACACAATCCATGTCTCAATTTTTATTTTACCTTTATTTAACTAGGCAATTCAGTTAAGAACAAATTCTTATTTTCAATGACGGCCTAGGAACAGTGGGTTAACTGCCTGTTCAGGGGCAGAACAACAGATCTGTACCTCATTAGCTCGGGGTTTGAACTTGCAACCTTCCGGTTACTTGTCCAATGCTCTAACCACTAGGCTACCCTGTCTCAAAGCTTTTAAAAATAATTATATAACCTGTCTCCTCCCCTCCATCTACACTGATTGAAGTGGATTTAAGAAGTGACATCAATAAGGGATCATAGATTTCACCTGGATTCACCTGGTCAGTCTGTCATGGAAAGAGCAGGTGTTCTTAATGTTTTGTACACTCAGTGTTGATTGTGGATTACAGGAAAAGGAGAACCGAGCACACCCCCATTCTCATCAACAGGACTGTAGTGGAGCAGATTGAGAGCTTCAAGTTTCTTGGTGTCCACATCACCAACAAACTAACATGGTCCAAACACACCAAGAGAGTCATGAAGAGGGAACGACAGAACCTATTCCCCCTCAGGAGACTGAAAAGACTGAAAGGACATGGGTCCTCAGATCCTCAAAAAGTTCTACAGCTGCACCATCGAGAGCATCCTGACCGGTTGCACCACTGCCTGGTATGGCCACTGCTCGGCCTCCGACAGCGAGACACTACAGAGCGTAGTGCGTACAGCCCAGTACATCACTGTGGCCAAGCATACTGCCATCCGGGATCTCTATACCAGTCGGTGTCAGAGGAAGGCCCTAAAAATTGTCAAAGACTCCAGCCACTCTAGCTGTAGACTGTTCTCTCTGCTACCGCACGGCAAGCGGTACCGGGGCACCAAGTCTAGATCCAAGAGGCTCCTAAATAGCTTCTACCCCCAAGCCATAAGACTTCTGAACATCTAGTCAAATGCCTACCCAGACTATTTGCATTGCCAACCCCCCACCCACCCTCTTTTACTCTGCTGCGACTCTGTTATTATCTATAGATAGTCACTTTAATAACTCTACCTACATGTACATATTACCTAGACTAACCGGTGCCCCCACACATAGACCCTTTACCGGTACCCCCTGTATATAGCCTCGCTATTGTTATTTTACTGCTGCTCTTTAATTATTTGTTACTTTTATTTCTTATTCTTATTTTTTAGGGTATTTAAAGAATATATATTTTTAACTGCATTGTTGGTTAAGGCTTTGTAGGTAAGCATTTCACTGTAAGGTCTGCGTCTGCTAAATGACCTAAATGTAAATGTAAGCATGTAACAAATACAATTTGATTTGTATATGAACAGCATACGGCGCAATGAGTAGTGAACCAATCTCATCTCCTAGCCTGGCTGGCACCATGGGAACAGTACAGAACAGAACACTCAGTACTACCGCATGGACTGAACTATGAACTATGAACCTACAGCTCAGTGAACAACACAGAACATATGGAGGTAGGAGGAGGTAAGGGTGTTTGTGTGTGTGTGTGTGTGTGTGTGTGTGTGTGTGTGTGTGTGTGTGTGTGTGTGTGTGTGTGTGTGTGTGTGTGTGTGTGTGTGTGTGTGTGTGTGTGTGTGTGTGTGTGTGTGTGTGTGTGTGTGTGTGTGTGTGTGTGTGTGTGTGTGTGTGTGTGTGTGTGTGTGTGTGTCTGCATTTTCTTATGAGTGTATATGAATGATATCACAACGATATGTCAGAATCAACAGACATGATTTAATTGTGGCTATTTAATTTACATTTGATTTAGTCTAACTTGTATTTTAGACTAATTCTGTAGTCTTCCTTCCTTCAATATCTACTCTCTCGTCCTTGAGAGCCGTCTATGAAAGCGTCGGTCAGTCAGTCCCAGCAGTGGTGAAGTTTGTAAAGCATGAACTCATTAAGGAAAAGCTGAACAGGTACAATACAGCCCTAATGAGCACAACTCTAATTAACAAGCCCATGCCACTAATGACCCTGACCACTGTGTGTGTGTGTGCATCATGTGTGTGTTCACCGTGCGAGTGTGTGTGCCATGCACACTGACGCTGTTGGTTCAGTTACACCCATCTCTCCAGAGTGTAATGACTGTGATCCAGTGTTTAGATTTCATTAACAGAAAGGGGCTCCTCCAACACTGAGCTGAATGATAGAAACCTGAACAAACACACTGGGGAACGAGGAATCACGGAGAACGGAGGAAGGTAGGGACGCTTTAAAATTATTTTTTTCGCTCCCCCCATCTAATTTATTTCTCTCTCTCCTCCTCTCTACTCATCTCTCTTTCTCTCTCTACCCATTTCTCTCTCTCCTCCTCTCTACTCATCTCTCTTTCTCTCTCTACCCATTTCTCTCTCTCCTCCTCTCTACTCATCTCTCTTTCTCTCTCTACCCATTTCTCTCTCTTTCTCAGATGCCCTTGAAAGTTTAGGTCAGTAAATCGCTCTATTCGTCTTAGATTAGAGAACATGCTGAAGAAGAAAAAAGCAATTGACATTTTACCACACACACACACACAGACAGACAAACACACAGGGACACGCACACGCACAGGCACAGGCACAGGCACAGGCACAGGCACAGGCACAGGCGCACACGCACACGCACACGCACACGCACACACACACACACACGCACACACACACACGCACACACACACGCACACACACACAACTTTGTTTTTGGGACATCCCAAGGCCAGTTGGCTTCAAGCTGTGGAGGTAGAGATCAATAGAGACGGTGAAATATGGTGATGGTATTGAGCTACATGTTAAGCTGTAATGATTAATCTGCTAAACTGGACTAAGGCCTGCCTTCCCTAAATCATTACATTCTTAGGCTTGTCTGAGAGACTTTCTCTGGACCACTCTGTTCAATGGGCTTGGTGCTGCTGGGGACATGACATGATGATCTATCCTAGCTGAGGAACAGAGTGGTCACAAATAACTAGGTCACAAATACACAAATACCTGGTGTATCTCAATATGCATACTGCCATGCTCCGAGCACCCAAATCGGAGCACACAACGATGATAATATGAGTTCAAATGAAAGTATGCAAAACGGAGCACGTAGGGCTTCATTTGTAAACATTTCGAAGCATGAATCGATGCAAGTTTCAACTGAAAAATTCCCATGACACAGCCATCACAACCGCCAACGTCACAACATTTCTTGAAAACAATGGTGGCTGGTTTTGAGCTGGAGGGAAAATGAACTCTGACTTCAGAATGAAATGTTGCTCATATGTTGCCTGACTAAAATAGCTTATCTTGATAAGTTAATAAACATACTGAACAAAATATAAATGCAACATGTAAAGTGTTGGTCCCATGTTTCATTAGCTGAAGTAAAACATCCCAGAAATGTTCCATATGAACAAAAACGTTATTTCTCTAAATTGTTGTGCACAATTTTTTTTACATACCTGTTAATGAGCATTTATCTTTTGCCAATTTAATCCATCCCCCTGACATTCGTGGCATAAACAGCATGACCATTACACAGGTGCACCTTGTGCTGGGGACAACAAAAGGCCACTCTAAAACGTGCAGTATTGTCACATAACACAATGCCACAGATGTCTCAGGTTTTGAGGGAACGTGCAATTGGCATGCTGACTGTAGGAATGTCCACCAGAGCTGTTACCAGAGAATTTAATGTTAATTTCTCTACCATATGCCAACATGGTTTTAGAGAATTTGGCAGTATGTCCAACCGGACTCACAACCACAGACCACGACTGCCCAGGACCTCGACTGCCTCGACTGCCCAGGACCTCCACATCCGGCTTCTCCACCTGTAATAAAGCCCTTTTGTGGGGAAAAACTCTTTCTGATTGGTAGGTCCTGGCTCCCCAGTGGGTGGGCCTATGCCCTCCCAGGCCCACCCATGACTGCACCACTGCCCAGTCATGTGAAGTCCATAGATTAGGGCTTAATGAAGTGCTTAATAAGCTGCTAAGATACACAATAGTAGATTTTGGTAGACAGAAGCCGCCAAGGTACACAATAGTAGATTTTGGTAGAAAGAAGCTGCTAAGGTACACAATAGTAGATTTTGGTAGATAGAAGCTGCTAAGGTACACAATAGTAGATTTTGGTAGACAGAAGCTGCTAAGGTACACAATAGTAGATTTTGGTAGACAGAAGATGCTCTTTGGTAAAAGGGATGAATTGGTCAACATAAAGAAAAGAGGATATCACTTATTGTATAGTATTGCTTACTAGTGTTGTCTCATAAATGCTGTAACCACTCCCTCTTCAAATCAGGGTTGATTGGAAAAAGCTGTTCAAAAGAGGACGTTCATAGTTGTACTCCCTGATGAAGGCCATGCAGCCGAAACGCATCGGAGTGTTTCAACTTTGTTTCCAGTGAACATGCCATGAAGGCATTGTAATTCATTCTTTGAAGAGCCTTGGTCCTCCTTTGTTTTAGATGCTTGATATAGTTATCTTGTTTAGGAATGAGAAGAGAGAGCAACAGGGCTGAAAGAAAGAGATGGACAATAACAAAACGCTGTAATGAATCATAAACACACACACACACACACACACACACACACACACACACACACACACACACACACACACACACACACACACACACACACACACACACACACACACACACACACACACACACACACACACACACACACACACACACACACACACACACACACACACACACACTACGCCTAATCCAGGTGCAACACAGAGACAGGCATTGTGTCTGCTGTGGACAGGACAACATCAGAGCACTGAATATCAACAGACCTCATCTCAGTTATTTACTACACAACACTAACTGTACTACAGAATCAACCCTGCTTGAAAATGAACAGTGCCCAGTGGTTCTGGTCTGAAAAGGTTAACCATACACTCAGAACTAAAGGTGCTATTGTAACGGATGTGAAATGCTAGCTTAGTTAGTGGTGGTGCGGCGCTAAATAGTGTTTCAATCGGTGAAGTCAATTGCTCTGAGACCTTGAAGTAGTAGTTTCCCTTGCTCTGCAAGGGCCGCAGCTTTTGTGGAGCGATGGGTAACGATGCTTCGTGGGTGACTGTTGTTGATGTGTGCAGAGGGTCCCTGGTTCGCGCCCTGGTATGGGCGAGGGGACGGTCTAAAGTTATACTGTTACACTATCTAGTACCTTAAAGGGTTCTATGGCTGTCCGCATAGGAAAACCCTTGGAATAACTGTTTTTGGTTGGGTTGCATGTAGAACCCTTTTGGTTCCAGGTAGAACCCTTTTTGGTTCCATGTGGAGCCCTTTCTACATAGGGTTCTACATGGAACCAAAAGGGTTCCACCTGGAACCAAAAAAGATTATCCTATGGGGACAGCCGAAGAAATACTTTTTTGGAGAAAAAACATTCTGTAGATCTGGTATACAGTTCGCTAGTTGATACCTTTATAACCTTCTCCACAGCCACAGACAGTAAGGATCACAGTAAATCAGTCTGCCCTTGAATTTCCCTCTTGTCTCTGACGTGAGAATATCTCAGTCATACTAGAGCCATACCATAGACATACCTTAGATAGGGAAAGATTGGAATCAGGTGAAAAACCATGTGTTGTGGAATGAACGTACCTGCTCAAATCCATTACTCTGGAATTCCTCAAATCCAAAGATGTCCAGGATTCCAATCTCAAGTACCGGATCTCTGTGAGAGAAGGATGAATGGGGGGAAAGATTACCACAAACACACATGCAACCCACACGTTTGCTCTCACACGCGCACACACACGATAGTAGGCCTGCAAGTTCTAAAATAAACTGTTTACTGTTATCATATCCATCTTGTAAAAATCAATCACAGAACAAATGATAAAACTAAAATATGTTGTCTGTTTTTACTGTGTGTGAGTGAGTGAGTGGTTGACGTCATTTCCGGTTACAACTTGCAGACTTGTTTTCGAGTTGCTGTGCGTTTTGTTGCCAACCTATTTTGCTACCTGACAACTTTACGTTTTTTACTTTTTAATTACTGTTTATATATATATATATATATATTTTTCTCTCAACTTTTTAGACTTAGACTTAAAACGAATCATCCAGCGATCATACACTGTTAACCAGGGGGCAGGGCTACCGAGGTTAAGGCTAATCTAAAGATGGTGCTGTCTAAGGCTAAAACTGGCGAGTGTAGAGAGTATAGGGATATTGTTATCCACGTCGGCACCAACGATGTTAGGATGAAACAGTCAGAGGTCACCAAGCGCAACATAGCTTCAGTGTGTAAATCAGCTAGAAAGATGTGTCAGCATCGAGTAATTGTCTCTGGTCCCCTCCCATTTAGGGGGAGTGATGAGCTCTACAGAGTCTCACAACTCAATCGCTGGTTGAAAACTGTTTCCTGCCCCTCCCAAAAGATAGAATTAGTAGATAATTGGCCCTCTTTCTGGGACTCACTCACAAACAGGACCAACCCTGACCTGCTGAGGAGTGACGGACTCCATCCTAGCTGGAGGGGTGCTCTCATCTTATCAACCAACATAGACAGGGCTCTAACTCCTCTAGCTCCACAATGAAATAGGGTGCAGGCCAGGCAGAAGGCTGTTAGCCAGCCTGCCAGCATAGTGGAGTCTGCCACTAGCACAGTCAGTGTCGTCAGCTCAGCTATCACCATTGAGACCGTGTCTGTGCCTCGACCTAGGTTGGGCAAAACAAACATGGCGGTGTTCGCCTTAGCAATCTCACTAAGATAAAGACCACCTCCATTCCTGTCATTATTGAAAGAGATCATGATACCTCACATCTCAAAATAGGGCTACTTAATGTTAGATCCCTTACTTCAAAGGCAATTATAGTCAATGAACTAATCACTGATCATAATCTTGATGTGATTGGCCTGACTGAAGCATGGCTTAAGCCTGATGAATTTACTGTGTTAAATGAGGCCTCACCTCCTAGCTACACTAGTGACCATATCCCCCGTGCATCCCGCAAAGGCGGAGGTGTTGCTAACATTTACGATTGCAAATTTCAATTTACAAAAAAAAAAGAAGTTTTCGTCTTTTGAGCTTCTAGTCATGAAATCTATGCAGCCTACTCAATCACTTTTTATAGCTACTGTTTACAGGCATCCTGGGCAATATACAGCGTTCCTCACTGAGTTCCCTGAATTCCTATCGGACCTTGTAGTCATATCAGATAATATTCTAATCTTTGGTGACTTTAATATTCACATGGAAAAGTCCACAGACCCACTCCAAAAGGCTTTCGGAGCCATCATCGACTCAGTGGGTTTTGTCCAACATGTCTCTGGACCCACTCACTGTCACAGTCATACGCTGGACCTAGTTTTGTCCCATGGAATAAATGTTGTGGATCTTAATGTTTTTCCTCATCATCCTGGACTATCGCACCACTATTTTATTACATTTTCAATTGCAACAAGTAATCTGCTCAGACCCCAACCAAGGAACATCAAAAGTTGTGCTATAAATTCACAGACAACACAAAGATTCCTTGATGTCCTTCCAGATTCCCTCTGTCTACCCAAGGACGCCAGAGGACAAAAATCAGTTAACCACCTAACTGAGGAACTCAATTTAACCTTGTGCAATACCCTAGATGCAGTTGCACCCCTAAAAATGAAAAACATTTCTCATAAGAAACTAGCTCCCTGGTACACAGAAAATACCCGAGCTCTGAAGCAAGCTTCCAGAAAATTGGAACGGAAATAGCGCCACACCAAACTGGAAGTCTTCCGACTAGCTTGGAAAGACAGTACCGTGCAGTACCGAAGAGCCCTTACTGCTGCTCGATCATCCTATTTTTCTGACTTAATTGAGGAAAATAAGAACAATCCGAAATTCCTTTTTGATACTGTCGCAAAGCTAACTAAAGAGCAGCATTCCCCAAGAGAGGATGACTTATCACTTTAGCAGTGATAAATTCATGAACTTCTTTGAGGAAAAGATTATGATTATTAGAAAGCAAATTACGGACTCCTCTTTAAATCTGCGTATTCCTTCAAAGCTCAGTTGTCCTGAGTCTGCACAACTCTCCCAGGACCTAGGATCAAGAGAGACGCTCAAGTGTTTTAGTACTATATCTCTTGACACAATGATGAAAATAATCATGGCCTCTAAACCTTCAAGCTGCATACTGGACCCTATTCCAACTAAACTACTGAAAGAGCTGCTTCCTGTGCTTGGCCCTCCTATGTTGAACATAATATACGGCTCTCTATCCCGCGATGTGTACCAAACTCACTAAAGGTGGCAGTAATAAAGCCTCCTCTCTTATAAAAAACTATCGGCCTATATCGAATCTTCCATTCCTCTCAAAAATTTGAGAAAAGGCTGTTGCGCAGTAACTTACTGCCTTCCTGAAGACAAACAATGTATACAAAATGCTTCAGTCTGGTTTTAGACCCCATCATAGCACTGAGACGGCACTTGTGAAGGTGGTAACTGACATTTTAATGGCATCAGACCGAGGCTCTGCATCTGTCCTCGTGATCCTAGACCTTAGTGCTGCTTTTGATACCATCGATCACCACATTCTTTTGGAGAGATTGGAAACCCAAATTGGTCTACACGGACAAGTTCTGGCCTGGTTTAGATCTTATCTGTCGGAAAGATATCAGTTTGTCTCTGTGAATGGTTTGTCCTCTGACAAATCAACTGTAAATTTCAGTGTTCCTCAAGGTTCCGTTTTAGGACCACTATTGTTTTCACTATATATTTTACCTCTTGGGGATGTTATTCGAAAACATAATGTTAACTTTCACTGCTATGCGGATGACACACAGCTGTACATTTCAATGAAACATGGTGAAGCCTGTGTTTCAGACATAAGGAAGTGGATGGCTGCAAACTTTCTACTTTTAAACTCGGACAAAACAGAGATGCTTGTTCTAGGTCCCAAGAAACAAAGAGATCTTCTGTTGAATCTGACAATTAATCTTAATTGTTGTACAGTCGTCTCAAATAAAACTGTGAAGGACCTCGGCGTTACTCTGGACCCTGATCTCTCTTTTGAAGAACATATCAAGACCATTTCAAGGACAGCTTTTTTCCATCTACGTAACATTGCAAAAATCAGAAACTTTCTGTCCAAAAATGATGCAGAAAAATTAATCCATGCTTTTGTCACTTCTAGGTTAGACTACTGCAATGCTCTACTTTCCGGCTACCCGGATAAAGCACTAAATAAACTTCAGTTGGTGCTAAATACGGCTGCTTTGATCATATTACTCCAGTGCTAGCCTCTCTACACTGGCTTCCTGTCAAAGCAAGGGCTGATTTCAAGGTTTTACTGCTAACCTACAAAGCATTACATGGGCTTGCTCATACCTATCTCTCTGATTTGGTCCTGCCGTACATACCTACACGTACGCTACGGTCACAAGACACAGGCCTCCTAATTGTCCCTAGAATTTCTAAGCAAACAGCTGGAGGCAGGGCTTTCTCCTATAGAGCTCCATTTTTATGGAACGGTCTGCCTACCCATGTCAGAGACGCAAACTCGGTCTCAACCTTTAAGTGTTTAATGAAGACTCATCTCTTCAGTGGGTCATAAGTGTTTATCAATGCTGCCCTGGACTTACCCACAATCCCCTTGGGACCACCCTTGATCAGACCGTGTTTGTTTGATTGTGGATGATTGTGGGTGATTGTGAGTGTGTGACCATGTGTGACCATGTCAGAGCAGGCTGCTGAGGGGAGGACAACTTATAATAATGGCCGGAACGGAGCAAATGGAATCAAATACATGGAAACTGCTTTGTTTTGTACACAGTGTATTATTGCATATTTTGCTTAATGTGTGTGTGTTCATGTTTATGTGTGTGTATGTACGCGTGTGTTTGTGTGTGTGTAGGGGTCAATGCAAAAAGATAATATTGCTTATCTGACGGAGAGATGAGGCTGAAAAACATTACCAGACCAAGACCAAGGATCCACTGGCCTCCACCTCAACCCTGTGTGTGTGTGTGTGTGTGTGTGTGTGTGTGTGTGTGTGTGTGTGTGTGTGTGTGTGTGTGTGTGTGTGTGTGTGTGTGTGTGTGTGTGTGTGTGTGTGTGTGTGTGTGTGTGTGTGTGTGTGTGTGTGTGTGTGTGTGTGTGTGTGTGTGTGTGTGTGTGTGTGTTAGTACATAAAATGTAAACTATTGAACCTTGATGTGTAAACAATATGTGTCATGAGTGATAGTATTGCTGTTGTCTTTCTGAAGGGCTTGAGTGTTCTACTGTTGACATTGCTACTGTTGAGTCTGTGAAGATGGTTGTTAATGGGTATCTGTGCTGGATGCCAAGGAATTCTTTGTAGTGTTTAACAATGAAACATGTACACGTCTGTGACACACACACACGTATGCACAGGCACGCTCACACACATTTGGATGAAGCCATACCCCGTGCTGTGGTCCTGTCCCTGTAGGTAGTAGTTACTGTTGTTGACTAGGAAGCTGAAGAGACGGCCGTACACGGCCTTAGCCAACTGGTCTCTGGAGTTCTCTGACATCTCCACCGTGTGGCGGCGTGTGATGACATCACCTGAAAGAGAAGCTTAGAGTTGAGAGGTACTGTGTGTTCAGGGGTATTGTGAAGTCAATCAATGTTTGGGGAAAGGATGAGGACAGAGGGTGAGGGGTTACCTTTGAAGTACTGCACATCAGAGGTGAGGGCAGTACTCAGGTCATCAGTACACACCTGTAGCATTCCAGACACTAGAGAGAGAGAGAGAGAGAGAGAGAGAGAGAGAGAGAGAGAGAGAGAGAGAGAGAGAGAGAGAGAGAGAGAGAGAGAGAGAGAGAGGTGTGAGCGGGGGAGAAAAGAGAGACAGAATGAGAGAAAGTGGAGAGAGAAAGAGAGGGAAGAGAGCAAAAACAAGTGAATATGTAAGGTGATAAAAGAGCAGAAAACAGAGATACTGATGGGGTGGGAAAGTCATACTCATTTAAAGCCTTCATTCACTGACAAAAATCAGTTCAAAATATGACTTGTCAAACTATAACAAACACACTTCTCGCTCCAGCCTACATGATTCACTGTGACATCACTGAGCCGACGTGAAGAGCCAATCTCCGCCACAAGTCAATACTACTTCCTTAATCAGTGATGCTGGCAGCGCTTAGTCATCCCTGGAATCAGGGCACACCGACAAGCACATAAACAGGGTGACAGGAACTCAGAAACCCAATAACCTCACATCTCCTTGACAACAGGGCCCTGTTTTGGTGTGGGGGTGACGTTATTTTTTTACCCTCTCTGTGAGGTCAATGGGTCACAGTAACACATGTGTGTAGTTGTGTAATGTAGTGTGTGTGTGTGTGTGTGTGTGTGTGTGTGTGTGTGTGTGTGTGTGTGTGTGTGTGTGTGTGTGTGTGTGTGTGTGTGTGTGTGTGTGTGTGTGTGTGTGTGTGTGTGTGTGTGTGTGTGTGTGTGTGTGTGTGTGTGTATAATATAGGGGGTAACAGGGGGGTAACAGGTCTGACACACCAACTGCAAATGCATAACAGAATGGGAGAGAAAGTGTGCATGTGAGAGACAGAGCGAGAGAGTGGGAGGAGAGAGAGAGAAAAACAGAAAAGGGGAGGGAAGAGGAGGAGACTGCAGCAGAGCTGGTGTAAACAAGAGGATGGGCACAAATACAACTGTAGCTCTCTCTTTCTTTGCCCACCTCTCTTTCTCTCTCTCTCTCCCTTTCTCTTTCTCTCTCTGCCCACCTTTCACTCTCTCTCTAACTCCCCTTTTCTCCCCCCCCCCCACTGCTGTCAGCCTGGTGTCAGTGCAGAGCGTTGGCCAAGGTCATGTGACGGGGGTGATGCTGACCTCGCTCCAGCAGCTGCAGGTCAGAGGGGTAGGCTATCTCAGCGTCTGTCAGGGCTGTGAAGCACAGGTCCCCAACATGCAGCACTGCTGACAGCAGCATAAACACACTGTCCACTTCCTGGTGGGTAGAGAGAGAGAGAGAGAGAGAGAGAGAGAGAGAGAGAGAGAGAGAGAGAGAGAGAGAGAGAGAGAGAGAGAGAGAGAGAGAGAGAGAGAGAGAGAGAGAGCAAAAAGATAACTATTTGACACACTGGAAAGAATCAACCCAAAAACAGAGCAAATTGGAATGTTATCTGGCTCTAAACAGAGAGTACACAGAAGAAAATAAAACAAGCTTTGACTATGTACAGACTCAGTGAGCATAGCCTTGCTATGGTGAGACACCGCCATAGGCAGACCTGTTTCTCAAGAGAAGACATGCTATGTGCTCACTGTCCACAAAATGAGGTGGAAACTAAGCTACATTTCCTACCCTCCTGCCCAATGTATGACCACATTAGAAACACACATTTCCCTGAGATTACACAGATCCACAAAGAATTTGAAAACAAATCCAACATTGATAAACTCCCATATCTGTTAAGTGAAATACAACAGTGTTCCATCACAGCAGCAAGATGTGTGGCCCATTGCCATGATAAAAGGTCAACCAGTGGAGCACAAACAACATTGTAAATACAACCTATATTTATCTGTTTATTTATTTTCCCTTTCATACTTCAACCACTTAGCCAATAATATACCATTTGAAATGTCTACTTTTAACACTTTTGAGTATAAAGTGTACTAATGTTTCCCTTAATTATTTCCCTCTTGTTGATTGTCTATTCCATTTGCTTTGGCAATGTAAACATTTGTTTACAATGCCAATAAAGCCCTTGAATTGAATTGAGAGAGAGAGAGAGAGAGAGAGAGAGAGAGAGAGAGAGAGAGAGAGAGAGAGAGAGAGAGAGAGAGAGAGAGAGAGAGAGAGAGAGAGAGAGAGAGAGAGAGAGAGAGAGAGAGAGAGAGAGAGAGAGAGAGAGAGAGAGAGAGAGAGAGAGAGAGAGAGAGAGAGAGAGAGAGAGAGAGAGAGAGAGAGAGAGAGAGAGAGAGAGAGAGAGAGAGAGTGAGGGAGAGAGAGAGAGAGAGAGAGAGAGAGAGAGGAAAGAGAGTGAGGGAGGGAGAGAGAGAGAGAGAGAGAGGAAAGAGAGAGATGTTTACTGTAAATGTTAATTTATTTCACTTTTGTTTATTATCTAGTTCACTTGCTTTGGCAATGTTAACATATGTTTCCTTTGCCAATAAATCCCTTGAATTGAGGAGACAGACAGACAGACAGACAGACAGACAGACAGACAGACAGACAGACAGACAGACAGACAGACAGACAGACAGACAGACAGACAGACAGACAGACAGACAGACAGACAGACAGACAGACAGACAGACAGACAGACAGACAGACAGACAGACAGACAGACAGACAGACAGAGAGCCACCCAGCCACTCCTCTCCCTCTAATCTCCTTACCTAACCTTTCTCCTTACCTAACCTTTCATCTTACCTAACCTTTCACCTTACCTAACCTTTCTCCTTACCTAACCTTTCTCCTTACCTAACCTTTCTCCTCCAATCTCTTCTTCATCATTCCTCCCTCTGTCTCTCTCCATTCCTTCCCCAACTTATCTCTCTCTCTCTCTCTCTCTCTCTCTCTCTCTCTCTCTCTCTCTCTCTCTCTCTCTCTCTCTCTCTCTCTCTCTCTCTCTCTCTCTCTCTCTCTCTCTCTCTCTCTCTCTCTCTCTCTCTCTCTCTCTCTCTCTCTCTCTCTCTCTCTCTCTCTCTCTCTCTCTCTCTCTCTCTCTCTCTCTCTCTCTCTCTCTAAACAAAAGTGAACAGTAAACATTACACTTACAAAAGTAGTTAAGTACAAAGTTAAAGTACAAAAGAAAACATAAACATAAATATAGGTTTTATTTACAATGGTGTTTGTTCTTCACTGGTTGATATTTTCTTGTTGCTACAGGTCACACATTGTGCTGCTGTGATGGCACACTGTGGTATTTCACCCAGTAGATATGGGAGTTGATCAAAATTGGATTTGTTTTCAAATTCTTTATGGGTCTGTGTAATCTGAGGGAAATATTTGTCTCTAGTATGGCCATACACACTTGTTGTTTATGTCCCTCATTCCTTCTATCTCTCGCTCTCCCTCTCTCCATACCTCTCTGTCTATACCTCCCTCCCTCCCTCTGTCTGTGTGTGTGTGTTGTGTTAACAGGAGCTGATTTCAGTGTGATAAACCCAGTTATTAGTCACTGTCTGACACTCATACCTTGTTGAGACAGCCCAGAGTCCCAGACAGCACATCCCCAAAGGTCAATCCTCATTAAGAGCCTATGTCTCTCATTTCTCTCCCCCTCTCTACATTGTATAGAGTCCTGCATTAGGGGAGGAGAAGACATTACCGATAGAGGCTCTTAATGAGGATTGACCTTTGGGTCTGGGCTGTCAGTCGTCCCCCAACAAGAGTTTAGAGACACCCATGGGTAGTCTCTCTCTTTCTTCTCTCTCTCTTTCTCTCTCTAACCCCCTCTCTGTCTCACTCTCGCTATCATCCCCTGCCTCTACCCCCCCCTCTCTCCACATGTCAATCTCCCTGTCTATCTCTCCCCCAGGAAGTACCCTTGCCCCCTGCCACCATCCTACAGTATAAGCTGCTGGCTATGGGTGGGATTAAAAGGTGAGATGGTGTCACTCACTGCTGACAGATGCTGACTGGAGTCTATAAATAGATGGTTATAATGTGCTGAGAACACACTCAGACTGTCCTCATACCAGACAAGGGACAGTACAGTCTGTACATACAGCATAGTATACTAACATGCAGGACCATGTGTGACCGTCACATGCAAGCCTGCTTACAAGGTATGTGCACCCACTGACCCACAGATATACACACATACCATGTGTGTGGCAAATTACACATGCAGATGCGCACGCACACGCACACACACACACGCACACACACATACGCACACACACACACAGTGTAATCATACCAGTTTATTGAAGCCCAGTGCTCTGAGGGCCTGTTTGATTGCAGTGAGACGGTCTCTACTCTGAGTTGAGGCAGTGGCCACAGGAGGGGAATCTACTGCTGGAACACCTGCAGTCAGGTACCTAGAGAGAGACAGACACATAGAGAGACAGACACACAGAGAGACAGACACACAGAGAGACGGTCACACAGAGAGACAGACACACAGAGACAGACACATAGAGAGACAGACACACAGAGAGACAGACACACAGAGAGACAGTCAACATATACTACAGATGATAAACTCCAGCACAGAGACAACTTGCACTCAGGTACCTAGAGAGACAGACAAAAACAAGTGAGGGACAATTATCATGTTCTACAGAATGATGCAGCACAGTACAGTGCAGAGAAAACCAGCAGTCATGAATCTAGGGAGACAGACACTAGACAGATTGACTTATCATGCTCTATACTAAAGACATTCTAGACTACCATACAGAGAAAACACTCAGATAACTACACATAGAGAGAGGAGAGAGTTCGCACATTATAAACATACTGCATTGTATCGATGAGGGACTACAGACATATTATGGACCTGATACAAAAAAGGCAGTGGCTGCAGATTGAAGTTCTCTGGACCTCTCTGCCAGACAGCTGAAGGTACGAACCTCTCTCCCAGACAGCTGAAGGTACGAACCTCTCTCCCAGACAGCTGAAGATGTGAACCTCTCTGCCAGACAGCTGAAGGTACGAACCTCTCTCCCAGACAGCTGAAGGTACGAACCTCTCTCCCAGACAGCTGAAGGTACGAACCTCTCTCCCAGACAGCTGAAGGTATGAACCTCTCTGCCAGACAGCTGAAGATGTGAACCTCTCTCCCAGACAGCTGAAGATGTGAACCTCTCTGCCAGACAGCTGAAGGTGCGAAACTCTCTGCCAGACAGCTGAAGGTGCGAACCTCTCTCCCAGACAGCTGAAGGTACGAACCTCTCTGCCAGACAGCTAAAGGTGTGAACCTCTCTGCCAGACAGCTGAAGGTGCGAACCTCTCTGCCAGACAGCTGAAGGTGTGAACCTCTCTGCCAGACAGCTGAAGGTGTACGAACCTCTCTGCCAGACAGCTGAAGGTGCGAACCTCTCTCCCAGACAGCTGAAGGTGACGAACAGCTCTCTGCCAGACAGCTGAAGGTGAAGGTGCGAACCTCTCCAGACAGCTCTGCCAGACAGCTGAAGGTGTGAACCTCTCTGCCAGACAGCTGAAGGTACGAACCTCTCTGCCAGACAACTGAAGGTGCGAACCTCTCTCCCAGACAGCTGAAGGTCCGAACCTCTCTGCCAGACAGTTGAAGGTGTGAACCTCTCTGCCAGACAGCTGAAGGTGTGAACCTCTCTGCCAGACAGCTGAAGGTGTGAATCTCTCTGCCAGACAGCTGAAGGTGTGAACCTCTCTGCCAGATAGCTGAAGGTCCGAACCTTTCTCCCAGACAGCTGTAGGTCCGAACCTCTCTGCCAGACAGCTGAAGGTGTGAACCTCTCTGCCAGACAGCTGAAGGTCCGAACCTCTCTCCCAGACAGCTGTAGGTCCGAACCTCTCTGCCAGACAGCTGAAGGTCTGAACCTCTCTCCCAGACAGCTGAAGGTGTGAACCTCTCTGCCAGACAGCTGAAGTTGTGAATCTCTCTGCCAGATAGCTGAAGGTGTGAACCTCTCTGCCAGATAGCTGAAGGTCCGAACCTTTCTCCCAGACAGCTGAAGGTGAGAACCTCTCTGCCAGACAGCTGAAGGTCCGAACCTCTCTCCCAGACAGCTGTAGGTCCGAACCTCTCTGCCAGACAGCTGAAGGTCCGAACCTCTCTCCCAGATAGCTGAAGGTCCGAACCTCTCTCCCAGATAGCTGAAGGTCTGAACCTCTCTCCCAGACAGCCGAAGGTTCGAACCTCTCTCCCAGACAGCTGAAGCTTCGAAGCTCTCTGCCAGACAGCTGAAGGTCCGAAGCTTCTACACATGTGCATGATTCTGTACTTCACACACAGTCTCTGCTCTACAGAGAAAAGGCTGCTCTGGCGAATGTTGCTCGTTTAATAAAGTTAGATCAAAGCTGAACCAATGTGTGTAAGATCACATCATGATATAATTATAGAAGGAATAAAATAGCATAGTATAATGTTAGTGTAAGACAAAAAACACCACCTGATTTCTAATGAGATTTTAGGCTGATTGCATCAATGGTCGCATTTTTCGCTCACACGGCAAAAATAGGCAAAATACACTATACAAAAGTATGTGGTCACCCCTTCAAATGAGTGGATTCAGCTATTTCAGCCAAACCTGTTGCTGACAGGTGTATAACATTGAGCAAACAGCTATGCAATCTTCATAGACAAACATTGACAGTAGAATTACCTTAAGGAAGGACTCAGTGACTTTCAACATGGCACCATCATAGGATGACACCATTCCAACAAGTCAGTTTGTCAAATTTATGTCCTGCTATAGCTGCCCTGGTCAACTGTAAGTGCTGATTTTGTGAAGTGGAAAAGTCTAGGAGCAACAATGGCTCAGCCACAAAGTGGTAGGCCACATAAGCCCACAGAACGGGACCGCCGAGTACTGAAGCTCTTAGCGCTTAAAAATGGCCTGTCCTCGTTTGCAACACTCACTACCGAGTTCCAAACTGCCTCTGGAAGCAACGTCAGCACAAGAACTGTTCGTCGGGAGCTTCATGAAGCCTAAGATCACCATGAGCAATGCCAAGCGTCGGCTGGAGTGGTGTAAAGCTCACGACTATTGGACTCTAGAGCAGTGGAAACATGTTCTCAGGAGTGATGGATCACACTTCACCATCTGGCAGTCCAACTGTTTTTCATTGTTCGGGCTAGGCCCCTTAGTTCCAATGAAGGGAAATCTTAACGCTACAATATACAACGACATTCTAGACAATTCTGCCCTTTCCTGTTTCAGCATGACAATCCCCTGTGCACAAAGTGAGGTCCACACAGAAACGGTTTGTCAGAGCCCTGACCTCAACTCCATCAAACACCTTTGGGATGAATTTGAATGCTGACTGTGAGCCAGGCCTAACCACCCAACATCAGTGCACAACCTCACTAATGCTATTGGGGATGAATGGAAGCAGGTCCTCGCAACAATATTCCATCATCTAGTGGAAATCCTTCTCAGAAGAGTGGAGGCTGTTATAGAATCAAAGGGGGGACCAACTCCATATTAATGCCCATGATTTTGGAATGAGATGTTTGACGAGCAGGTGTCCACATACTTTGGTAATGTAGGTGTTTTGATTGAAACAGAACACAGGTATGCTACAGTTTGTTCCCACCATCTGCTCTACAATTTGCACACTGTACATCCTTCAAAACACCACTGTCGATAACTCAAATGGGCGGCATGCAGATGCAGATGTTTCACCGGTTAAACTGGATTCATTATATGTGACCATTTGCAGAATCATCCTAAAATCTCATAAGAATTGTTAATTTTTTGTTGTCTTACAGTAACATTATACTATGCTGTTATATTTGGTTCTGTTATGTAGAATACTATAATTATGTCATCTCGTTTAACGTTATTAACGTTATTAAACAAGCAATACTTTCCGGCTGAGCAGCCAAACGAGTAGAGCAGAGACTGTGTGTGAAGTACAGAATCCTGCACATGTGTAGAAGCTTCAGACCTTCAGCTGTCTGGGAGAGAGGTTCGAACCTTCAGCTGTCTGGGAGAGAGGTTCAGACCTTCAGCTGCCTGGGAGAGAGGTTCGAACCTTCAGCTGTCTGGGAGAGAGGTTCGGACCTTCAGCTGTCTGGTTGAGAGGTTCAGACCTTCAGCTGTCTGGGAGAGAGGTTCGGACCTTCAGCTGTCTGGGAGAGAGGTTCGGACCTTCAGCTGTCTGGGAGAGAGGTTCGGACCTTCAGCTGTCTGGGAGAGAGGTTCGGACCTTCAGCTGTCTGGGAGAGATGTTCAGAACTTCAACTGTCTGGGAGAGAGGTTCGGATCTTCAGCTGTCTGGGAGAGAGGTTCGTACCTTCAGCTGTCTGGGAGAGAGATTCGAACCTTCAGCTGTCTGGGAGAGAGGTTCGGACCTTCAGCTGTCTGGGAGAGAGGTTCGGACCTTCAGCTGTCTGGGAGGGAGGTTCGGACCTTCAGCTGTCTGGGAGAGAGGTTCGGACCTTCAGCTGTCTGGGAGAGATGTTCAGAACTTCAGCTGTCTGGGAGAGAGGTTCGGATCTTCAGCTGTCTGGGAGAGAGGTTCGGATCTTCAGCTGTCTGGGAGAAAGGCTCGAACCTTCAGCTGTCTGGGAGAAAGGCTCGAACCTTCAGCTGTCTGGGAGAGAGGTTCACACCTTCAGCTGTCTGGGAGAGAGGTTCATGCCTTCAGCTGTCTGGTTGAGAGGTTCAGACCTTCAGCTCTCTGGGAGAGAGGTTCGGACCTTCAGCTGTCTGGGAGAGAGGTTCGGACCTTCAGTTATCTGGGAGAGAGGTTCACACCTTCAGCTGTCTGGTTGAGAGGTTCGGACCTTCAGCTGTCTGGGAGAGAGGTTCGTACCTTCAGCTGTCTGGGAGAGAGGTTCACACCTTCAGCTGTCTGGTTGAGAGATTCAGACCTTCAGCTGTCTGGGAGAGAGGTTCGGACCTTCAGTTATCTGGGAGAGAGGTCCAGAGAACTTGAATCTGCAGCCAATCCAATCCAATCCAAACAAAAACAAAACATACACATAATTTTAGAGCATGTGAAATGTATTTAATAGAGCATGGTTGTTTAGCCGGTGTTCTCAAGCAGTATCTTTTAACCAGTCAGAGCAATCTCCTCCAGAGAAAGGAAGGGTATTTTGTATTTGTATTTATTAAGGATCTCTGTTAGTTTCTCCCAAATCAGAAGCTACTCTTCCTCGGCTCCCGCAACATAAAGCTAGTTATATACAATTAAAAATATTACGTGACATTACATAACACTTTTCACAACATGTTAAGTTTGCCCTCAGGCCACTAATCTACTACCACATATCTACAATACAAAAAGTCTGTTCTGGATTTGGGGACTGTGAAGAGACCTCTGGTGGGATGTCTTGGGGGGTATGTCTTGGGGGGTGGGGAGGGGGAGAAAGGAGGGTCCCCAGATGGGCTCGTGTTGGAGGGCTTTTGATCACACACTTTCAGCATTGAGTCAGGGGCTGTAGCGTGTTTACCAGGCTCCAGAACAGCCCATCCAGGTCACTGGATATTAGACTGACTTTCCAGGGGGTTATGCAATACTGACACGCACTACACACGCCTGAATGTACGCATGAGTGCGTGTCTCTCTCACACACACACACACACACACACACACACACACACACACACACACACACACACACACACACACACACACACACACACACACACACACACACACACACACACACACACACACACACACACACTTTGACCTTATTCATGTTCGATAATTCTCGCTCTCATGCTTGTAGAAGGTAGTATCTCCCATGGGGATCTAAATCATGAGTGTGCGTGTTTAATACAGACACTCATTTTAGAGAGGAGATGTGGTCAATCTGCATTACCACACTACTTACCACAGCTACAAAGTCATAATCCACCTTCTATTTATACAATCTTCTTTAAAATGTGATTTGAAACCCAACCTTAACCATAACCTTAACCACACTTCTAACCTTATGCCTTACCCTAACTTTAAATTAAGACCAAAAAGCACATTTTTTGTTTAAATTATTATTTTTGAAAATATATAGCCCATTTTGACTTTGTGGCTGGACTATCAGTGGAAACCCAGAGATATGGGACCCCCCCCATCAGTCACCTGTGAGCTAGGACGTTGTTGAAGTACAGACCTGTGAGCTAGGACGTTGTTGGGGTACGGACCTGTGAGCTAGGACATTGTTGGGGTACAGACCTGTGAGCTAGGACGTTGTTGGGGTACGGACCTGTGAGCTAGGACATTGTTGGGGTACAGACCTGTGAGCTAGGACGTTGTTGGGGTACGGACCTGTGAGCTAGGACGTTGTTGAAGTACAGACCTGTGAGCTAGGACGTTGTTGAGGTACGAACCTGTGAGTTAGGACGTTGTTGAGGTACAGACCTGTGAGCTAGGACGTTGTTAAGGTACAGACCTGTGAGCTAGGACGTTGTTGAAGTACAGACCTGTGAGCTAGGACGTTGTTGAGGTACAGACCTGTGAGCTAGGACGTTGTTGGGGTACGGACCTGTGAGCTAGGACGTTGTTGAAGTACAGACCTGTGAGCTAGGACGTTGTTGGGGTACGGACCTGTGAGCTAGGACGTTGTTGGGGTACAGACCTGTGAGCTAGGACGTTGTTGGGGTACAGACCTGTGAGCTAGGACGTTGTTGAAGTACAGACCTGTGAGCTAGGACGTTGTTGAGGTACAGACCTGTGAGCTAGGACGTTGTTGAGGTACAGGGCACACTTCTCCTCAGGCGACAAGCCTTCAGCCATCAGGTAGAAGATGTTGAAGTTGTGTTGCTGACTAGGCAGGTGGACCACCCGTGACTTCTCTAGCATGTATGTGTATATCCTCGCTAAAAAAACACACACACACACACACACACACACACACACACACACACACACACACACACACACACACACACACACACACACACACACACACACACACACACACACACACACACACACACACACACACACACTCTGTCAATAAGCTATACACCAAATGTAACCAGCATTAGGCACACACTCACCTAATGTACAGTATATAAACAAACAGTATATCACAAAAGTGAGTACACCCCTCACATTTTTGTAAATATTTGAGTATATCTTTTCATCTGACAACACTGAATAAATGACACTTTGCTACAATGTAAAGTAGTGAGTGTACAGCTTGTATAACAGTGTACATTTTCTCTCCCCTCAAAATAACTCAACACACAGCCATTAATGTCTAAACCGCTGGCAACAAAAGTGAGTACACCCCTAAGTGAAAATGTCCAAATTGGGCCAAATTAGCCATTTTCCCTCCCCGGTGTCATGTGACTCGTTAGTGTTACAAGGTCTCAGGTGTGAATGGGGAGCAGGTGTGTTAAATTTGGTGTCATCACTCTCACACTCCCTCATACTGACTGGTCACTGGAAGTTCAACATGGCACCTCATGGCAAAGAACTCTCTGAGGAGCTGAAAAAATAATTGTTGCCCTACATAAAGATGGCCTGGGCTATAAGAAGATTGCCAAGACCCTGAAACTGAGCTGCAGCACGGTGGCCAAGACCATACAGCGGTTTAACTGGACAGGTTCCACTCAGAACAGGCCTCGCCATGGTCGACCAAAGAAGTTGAGTGCACGTGCTCAGCGTCATATCCAGAGGTTGTCTTTGGGAAATAGACGTATGAGTGCTGCCAGCATTGCTGCAGAGGTTGAAGGGGTGGGGGGTCAGCCTGTCAGTGCTCAGACCATACGCCGTACACTGCATCAAATGGGTCTGTATGGTTGTCGTCCCAGAAGGAAGCCTCTTCTAAAGATGATGTACAAGAAAGCCCGCAAACAGTTTGCTGAAGACAAGCAGACTAAGGACATGGATTACTGGAACCATGTCCTGTGATCTGTTGAGACCAAGATAAACTTCTTTGGTCCAGATGGTGTCAAGCGTGTGTGGCGGCAACCAGGTGAGGAGTACAAAGACAAGTGTGTCTTGCCTACAGTCCAGCATGGTGGTGGGAGTGTCATAGTCTGGGGCTGTATGAGTGCTGCCGGCACTGGGGAGCTACAGTTCATTGAGGGAACCATGAATGCCAACATGTACTGTGACATACTGAAGCAGAGCATGATCCCCTCCCTTCGGAGACTGGGCCGCAGGGCAGTATTCCAACATGATAAAGACCCAAACACACCTCCAAGACGACCACTGCCTTGCTAAAGAAGCTGAGGGTAAAGGTGATGAACTGGCCAAGCATGTCTCCAAACCTAAACCCTATTGAGCATCTGTGGGGCATCCTCAAACGGAAGGTGGAGGAGTACAAGGTCTCTAACATCCACCAGCTCCGTGATGTCGTCATGGAGGAGTGGAAGAGGACTCCAGTGGCAACCTGTGAAGCTCTGGTGAACTCCATGCCCAAGAGGGTTAAGGCAGTGCTGGAAAACACTTTGGGCCCAATTTGGACATTTTCACTTAGGGGTGTACTCACTTTTGTTGCCAGCGGTTTAGACATTAATGGCTGTGTGTTGAGTTATTTTGGGGAGACAGCAAATTTACACTGTTATACAAGCTGTACACTCACTATTTTACATTGTAGCGAAGTGTCATTTCTTCAGTGTTGTCACATGAAAAGATAGACTCAAATATTTACAAAAATGTGAGAGGTGTACTCACTTTTGTGATATACTGTATATTAACCTACGCTACTAGAATTATCCAATGTGTACTCAAGATTCTTAAACACAGACCGCAGACCAAATTATTCAAACAAACAACTTGAGTGACCTTAATTAAAATGCAGCTTTCATACACAGCCATTACGTATGAGTAAATATATCAATGTGGTTCAAAGGGGATGACAGACATTGAACGTCGACAGGCTTATTCATAGAGTTATACTCCCCCCTGCTGGCCATATATCAAACTTCCTTTCAATACTGCCAGGATATTATCCATGTGAGTAAACACTGAGTGGTGTAGTTCGTAAACCCCTTTGTTAGTTATAGCACTGCCCCCTGGGTAAAGCTGCAGTTGTGTGTATGTGTACCTCTGAGTAGTGTCCTTCTCTTGTCACAGTACTGCAGGCTGAGGAGTTTGATGAAGCGACTGGAGTTGTCATTCACAGGAGTACTGGCATGACCAAACGCCTCCAGGATACAGTTCACCTACAAGCCACCACAACATACAATTTCTGTTGGCACTGAAATCACACCATAATAATAATAATAATAATACAATTAAAAATAATATACTGTACCATATAACTACCCATATAGACACTGTTCCTTTATGACTAAATATACAGTATATACACTGAACATAAATATCAATGCAACATGTAAAGTGTTGGTCCCCCATTTCATAAGCTGAAATAAAAGACCCCAGAAATATTCCATCTGTACAGAAAGTTTATTTCTCTCAGATTTTGTTCACAAATGTGTTTATATCCCTGTTAGTGAGCCTTTGCCAAAATAATCAATCCACCTGACAGGAGTAGCATATCAAGAAGCTGATTAAACAGCATGATCATTACACAGGTGCACCTTGTGCTGGGTAAAATACAAGGCCACTATAAAATGTGCAGTTTTGTCACACAACACAATGCCACAGATGTCTCAAGTTTTGAGGGAGTGTGCAATTGGCATGCTGACTGCATGAATGTCCACCAAAGCTGTTGCCAGATAATTTAATGTTCATTTCTCTTCCATAAGCTGCTTCTAATGTTGTTTAAGAGAATTTGGCAGGTTGTCCAACAGGCCTCACAGCAGCAGATCATGTGTATGGCATTGTGCGGGCAAGCAGTTTGCGGATGTCTATGTTGTGGTATGGGCAGATATAAGATACGAATGAACAAAATAGCATTTTATTGATGGCAATTTGAATGCACAGCGATACCGTGATGAGATCCTGAGGCTCATTGTGATGCCATTCAACCGCCGCCATGACCTCATGTTTCAGCATGATAATGCACAGTCCCATGTTGCAAGGATCTGTACACAATTCCTGGAAGCTGAAAATGTCCCAGTTCTTCCATGGCCTGCATACTCACCAGACATGTCACTCATTGAGCATGTTTGGGATGTTGCTGGATATTCGCGTGTTCAAGTACACGCGAATATCCAGCAACTTCACAAAGCCATTAAAGAAGAAGTGGGACAACATTCCACAGGCTAACAATCAACAGCCTGATCAACTCTATGTGAAGGAGATGTGTTTGAAGGAGGAAAATGGTGGTCACACCAGATACTGACTGGTTTTCTGATTCACACCCTCTTCAAAAATATATATCTGTGACCAATAGATGCATATCTGTATTTCCAGTCATGTGAAATCCATAGATCAGGGCCAAATTCCTTTATTTCAGTTGATTTCCTTCTATGAACTGTAACCCAGTAGAATATTTGAACTTGTTGCATAACGCTTTAATATTTTCTATTCAGTATGTACACTACCATTCAACATTTTTGGGTCACTCAGAAATGTTCTTGTTTTTGAAAGAAAAGCAAATTTTTTGTCCATTAAAATAACATAAAGTTGATCAGAAATACAGTTTAGACATTGTTAATGTTGTAAATGACTATTGTAGCTGGAAACGGCTGCTTTTTAATGGAATATCTACATAGGTGTACAGAGGCCCATTATCAGCAACCATCACTCCTGTGTAACAATGACACGTTGGGATAGCTAATCCTAGTTTATCATTTTAATAAGGATAATTGATAATTAGAAAAATATTTTGCGATTATGTTAGCACAGCTGAAAACTGTTGTCCTGATTAAATAAGCAATAAAATTGGCCTTCTTTAGACTAGTTGAGTATCTGAGCATTTGTGGGTTCGATTACAGGCTCAAAATGGGCAGCTTCATAAAATAGTACCCGCAAAATACCAGTCTCAACATCAACAGTGAAGAGGTGACTCCGGGATGCTGGCCATCTAGGCAGAGTTCGTCTGTCCAGTCTCAACATCAACAGTGAAGAGGCGACTCCGGGATGCTGGCCATCTAGGCAGAGTTCCTCTGTCCAGTCTCAACATCAACAGTGAAGAGGTGACTCCGGGATGCTGGCCATCTAGGCAGAGTTCCTCTGTCCAGTCTCAACATCAACAGTGAAGAGGCGACTCCGGGATGCTGGCCATCTAGGCAGAGTTCCTCTGTCCAGTCTCAACATCAACAGTGAAGAGGTGACTCCGGGATGCTGGCCATCTAGGCAGAGTTCCTCTGTCCAGTCTCAACATCAACAGTGAAGAGGCGACTCCGGGATGCTGGCCTTCTAGACAGAGTTCCTCTGTCCAGTCTCAACATCAATAGTGAAGAGGTGACTCCGGGATGCTGGCCAATTTCAATTAAATTCAATTCAAGGGCTTTATTGGCATGGGAAACATGTGTTAACATTGCCAAAGCAAGTGAGGTAGACAACATACAAAGTGAATATATAAAGTGAAAAACAACAAAAATTAACAGTAAACATTACACATACAGAAGTTTAAAAACAGTAAAGACGTTACAAATGTCATATTATATATATATATATACAATGTACAAATAGTTAAAGGACACAAGATAAAATGAATAAGCATAAATATGGGTTGTATTTACAATGGTGTTTGTTCTTCACTGGTTGCCCTTTTCTCGTGGCAACAGGTCACAAATCTTGCTGCTGTGATGGCACACTGTGGAATTTCACCCAAAAGATATGGGAGTTTTTCAAAATTAGATTTTTTTTCGAATTCTTTGTGGATCTTTGTAATCTGGGGGAAATATGTCTCTCTAATATGGTCATACATTGGGCAGGAGGTTAGGAAGTGCAGCTCAGTTTCCACCTCATTTTGTGGGCAGTGAGCACATAGCCTGTCTTCTCTTGAGAGCCATGTCTGCCTACGGCGGCCTTTCTCAATATTTGCAAGGCTATGCTCACTGAGTCTGTACATAGTCTCTCAGATCGTTCACAGCTTTGTGGAAGTTACCTGTGGCGCTGATGTTTAGGCCAAGGTATGTATAGTTTTTTGTGTGCTCTAGGGCAACAGTGTCTAGATGGAATTTGTATTTGTGATCCTAGTGACTGGACCTTTTTTGGAACATAATTATTTTGGTGATTTACTGTCAGGGCCCAGGTCTGACAGAATCTGTGCATAAGATCTAGGTGCTGCTGTAGGCCCTCCTTGGTTGGTGACAGCAGCACCAGATCATCAGCAAACAGCAGACATTTGACTTCGGATTCTAGTAGGGTGAGGCCGGGTGCAGCAGACTTTTCTAGTGCCCGCGCCAATTCGTTGATATACATGTTGAAGAGGGTGGGGCTTAAGCTGCATCCCTGTCTAACCCCACGACCCTGTGTGAAGAAATGTGTGTGTTTTTTGCCCATTTTAACCGCACACTTGTTGTTTGTGTACATGGATTTTATAATGTCGTATGTTTAACCCTCAACACCACTTTCCATCAGTTTGTATAGCAGACCCTCATGCCAAATTGAGTCGAAGGATTTTTTTAAATCAACAAAGCATGAGAAGACTTTGCTTTTGTTTTGGTTTGTTTGGTGGTCAATTAGGGTGTGCAGGGTGAATACATGGTCTGTTGTACGGTAATTTGGTAAAAAGCCAATTTGACATTTGCTCAGTACATTGTTTTCAATGAGGAAGTGTACGAGTCTGCTGTTAATGATAATGCAGAGGATTGACGTTGACATATTCCACGGTAGTTATTGGGGTCAAATTTAATGTCTGTATATTTGATCATTTCATTGAGGATACCATCAACACCACAGGCCTTTTTGGGTTGAAGGGTTTTTATTTTGTCCTGTAACTCATTCAATGTAATTGGAGAATCCAGTGGGTTCTGGTAGTCTTTAATAGTTGATTCTAATATCTGTATTTGATCATGTGTATGTTTTTGCTCTTTATTCTTTGTTATAGAGCCAAAAAGATTGGAGAAGTGGTTTACCCATACATCTCCATTTTGGATAGATAATCCTTTGTGTTGTTGTTTGTTTAGTGTTTTCCAATTTTCCCAGAAGTGGTTAGAGAATATGGATTCTTCAATTACATTGAGCTGATTTCTGACATGCTGTTCCTTCTTTTTCCGTAGTGTATTTGTGTATTGTTTTAGTGATTCACCATAGTAAAGGCGTAGACTCAGGTTTTCCGGGTCTCTATGTTTTTGGTTGGACAGGTTTCTCAATTTCTTGCTTAGATTTTTGCATTCTTCATCAAACCATTTGTCATTGTTGTTAATTTTCTTCGGTTTTCTATTTGAGATTTTTAGGTTTGATAGGGAAGCTGAGAGGTCAAATATACTGTTAAGATTTTCTACTGCCAAGTAGATTTTCTACTGCTTCACTATTACAGTGGAACTACTGGGTAAAACTACCCAGGAAATTGTCTAAAAGGGATTGAATTTGTTGATGCCTAATTGTTTTTTGGTAGGTTTCCAAACTGCATTCCTTCCATCTATAGCATTCCTTCCATCTATAGCATTTCTTAATGTTTCAGTTCCTTTGGCTTTGATGCCTCATGATTGAGTATTGCTCTGTTTAAGTAGATTGTGATTTTGCTGTGGTCTGATAGGGGTGTCAGTGGGCTGACTGTGAACGCTCTGAGAGACTCTGGGTTGAGGTCAGTGATAAAGTAGTCTACAGTACTACTGCCAAGAAATGAGCTATAGGTGTACCTACCATAGGAGTCCCCTCGAAGCCTACCGTTGACTATGTACATACCCAGCGTGCGACAGAGCTGCAGGAGTTGTGACCCATTTTTGTTGGTTATGTTGTCATAGTTGTGCCTAGGGGGGCATATGTGGGAGGGGATGCTGTCACCTCCAGGCAGATGTTTGTCCCCCTGTGTGCTGAGGGTGTCAGGTTCTTGTTCGGTTCTGGCATTTAGGTCGCCACAGACTAGTACATGTCCCTGGGCCTGGAAATGATTGATTTCGCCCCCCATCTAGGCAGAGTTCCTCTGTCCTGCGTCTATGTTATTTTGCTCATCTTAATCTTTTATTTGTATTGGCCAGTCTGAGATATGGCTTTTTCTTTGCAGGTCTGCCTAGAAGGCCAAAATCCCGGAGTCGCCTCTTCATTGTTGACGTTGAGACTGGTGTTTTGCAGGTACTATTCAATGAAGCTGCCAGTTGAGGACTTGTGCAGTGTCTGTTTCTCAGACTAGACACTCTAATGTACTTATCTTCTTGCTAAGTTCTGCATTGGGGCCTCCCACTCCTCTTTCTATTCTGGTTAGAGACAGTTTGCGCTGTTCTGTGAAGGGAGTAGAACACAGCGTTGTATGAGGTCTTCAGTTTCTTGGCAATTTTTCGCATGGGAGTAGCCTTCTTTTCTCAGAACAAGAATAGACTGATGAGTTTCAGACGAAGGGTCGTTGTTTCTGGATATTTTGAGTCTGTAATCAAACCCACAAATGCTGAAGCTCCAGATACTCAACTAGTCTAAATAAGGCCAGTTTTATTGCTTCTCTAATCAGAACTACCATCTCAAGGCTGTGCTAACATAATTGCAAAAGGGTTTTCTAATGATCAATTAGCCTTTTAAAATGATAAACTTGGATTAGCTAACACAACATGTTATTGGAACACAGGAGCGATGGTTGCTGATAATGGGCTTCTGTACGCCCATTTTTTATTTATTTTATTTTATTTATTCTATGTAGATATTCCATAAAGATCAGCAGTTTCCAGCTACAATAGTCTTTTACAACATTAGTATGCAGCAATACATGCATTAGTGATGGCAGGTTCATAGACGCACAATCAAATTAATGTGAATTTTTTGTACATGTTAGGTTCATTGAAGTCCACTGAAGCGAGTGGATGAGTGTGAAATACTGACTGACACAATAGCGCTTCTCACCACCAGAGGGCGATATAACCCGACTGACTGAGTGTCAGACATTGTCCCTCTGTGATCTCTGAGTAAGAGTTGACCCAGATATATTATCTACCACCAAACCATGACTTGTTCTGCGTACATACAGCTCCACTATGGACAAGCAACAGCATTTCTATCTTCCCCGTTAAACAATGATGCTTTTTATGTTAAAGTCATCACAGATAGTCCAATGAAACAGTGTCATTGTTTATAATAGGGACTTCTGCTAGGATGATCAAATAGTGGGAAAGTGTTCACCTTCAAACATTCACTGCAATAAAGATTCCCACGCATGCTAGGCAACAATGTTACATAAAACCTTGAGGTTTCTGACAATATGTCAGTGTAACGCTGAATGCAATAACAGTTAGTCCTTCGTCTTGCTAAAGTGCTCTTTTAATCCAATGCTTCCACACAGACTGGTATAATACTCTATCATTGCAATTGATCACTGAGTATAAAACATTCTCAAACAATGTCCTGTTCATAACGGCTGCTCATATAATGGTTGCTCTGGTCATTTCCTGCCCATTGTGTTCCTCTATGTGTTGTTTTACAGGGTCAGCCATAGTAGTACAGCGCCCCTGGAGAAAATGAGGGTTAAGTGGCTTGCTAAAGGGCACACAAACCGATTTCTCAATTTCTCAAACCAGCGACCTTTCGGTTACTGGCCCAATGCTCTACCACTAGGCTACCTGACGCCCAGTACACTTTCCACAGAACCCTTTCAGACTGAATACTTGGCCTGTGGCATTTAGATGCTCTCTCCATATGGGCCAATTACAAACATAATGGGCCTGAGTGATTATACAGAACCTAGTGATGGCGATCAAGGAAATAAAAGAACCTGTAACAACCTAGGGGTTTCATGTACAGACCACTGCACAGATCATTTGGTCCGTGAATATATATCTCAAAACCCTACACCACAGGGACTCTGTAACAGACAGACTGCCTGTCTGTCTGCCTGCCTGCCTGTCTACCCTCTCTGGTATTGTGTGTGTCTGGTGATAAAGAGAACAAAGGTCAGTCACTATCACAGTCCAACTAAGGTGTATGAAAGAAAGCACATACTGGAAGTGTGAGAGATATTCAGCCACTCTTGGAAGACAATAGAAGTTCAATGGAAAATGGCTTTTTATTATAAAAACCTGTATCTCAGCATTGAAGCCTTCATCAGTGAACATGTTCTGTTCAACTTCCATTGTCCTCCAAGAGGATGAATCATATTAGCATAACCATGGCCAGGTGCTCAGTCTGTGTGGAGTAACCCAGACTCACGTGCTTCATCCTGGGCTCAAGAGAGAAGCCTTTGGGGTTGGACCTCACTGCCAGGTGTCTCACTATGTGTTTACAGGCCTCCGTCTTCCCAGAACCACTCTCCCCACTGTAGAGAGAGAGAGAGAGAGACACACACAGAGAGAGAATAAAAATAGATTTTTGTTTGTCCGTTTGTGTCCATGCAATGGTGTGAATATCTGTGTATGTGACTGTGTCCATGGGTGTTTCCACATTGTTCCTGGTCTCAGATGAATGGATGTGTGCAGTGGAGTGAGTCATCAGGGTGTAGGCTACATCTGTCACCTCCATCTCACTCTTCCACCCACCTGACATCAGTCCTCTGGGCTATCCCTTCTCTTTTTCATCCCTCGTTTCCATTCACTTCTCCATTCAGAATCCTGCAGCTAGCCGTTACAATGGTGTTAATTAGCAAGTGGACACGATCATAACAACACAGCCTATGGCTATAATGGGGGTGCTCTGTGACTTTTTAGCAACATTTTGTTAGACATGTAGACATCTAGTGATGGACCTACGGACGTTTATTTGGGTTTATTGAGATGGCAACTGAAGCTAATGGTCATATGTACTCATCATTTAGTTTCTATTCGGGCATCCATCAACTGGGTACCTTACTGAGGTCATTCAGGTTAGATTGATCCATCCACTGGGCATCTCACTGTGGTCATTCAGGTTAGGTTGATCCCATCCACTGGGCATCTCACTGAGGTCATTCAGGTTAGATTGATCCATCCACTGGGCATCTCACTGAGGTCATTCAGGTTAGATTGATCCATCCACTGGGCATCTCACTGTGGTCATTCAGGTTAGGTTGATCCATCCACTGGGCATCTCACTGAGGTCATTCAGGTTAGATTGATCCATCCACTGGGCATCTCACTGTGGTCATTCAGGTTAGGTTGATCCATCCACTGGGCATCTCACTGTGGTCATTCAGGTTAGGTTGATCCCATCCACTGGGCATCTCACTGAGGTCATTCAGGTTAGATTGATCCATCCACTGGGCATCTCACTGAGGTCATTCAGGTTAGATTGATCCATCCACTGGGCATCTCACTGAGGTCATTCAGGTTAGGTTGATCCATCCACTGGGCATCTCACTGAGGTCATTCAGGTTAGATTGATCCATCCACTGGGCATGTCATGTTTTGTCATTAATTATCATGTCTTGTCCCTGTGCTTCCCCTTCTATTCGTTTCCCTCTGCTGGTCTTATTAGGTTCTTTCCCTCTTTCTATCCCTCTCTCTCCCCCTCCCTCTCTCACTCTCTCGCTCTCTCTTCTCTCTATCGTTCCGTTCCTGCTCCCAGCTGTTCCTATTCCCCTAATCATCATTTAGTCTTCCCACACCTGTTCCGATCCTTTTCCCTGATTAGAGTCCCTATTTCTCTCCTTGTTTTCCGTACCTGCCCTGTCGGATCCTCATCTATAATTCACCGTGCTGTGTCTATGTTTTGCCCTGTCGTGTCGTGTTTCCCTCAGATGCTGCGTGGTGAGCAGGTGTCTGAGTCTGCTAGGTTCAAGTGCCTTCCCGAGGCAACCTGCAGTTCTCGATCAAGTCTCCAGTCTGTTCTCGTCTTTACGAGTAGTATTATGCTTTTTGTTTTGTAAAGTTTCTTACTGGATTAAAAACTCTGTTTTCGCCAAGTCGCTTTTGGGTCCTCATTCACCTGCATGACAGAAGGATCCGACCAAGGAATGGACCCAGCGACTACAGACGCTCGTAACACTGCCGTCGAGATCCAAGGAGCCATGCTCGGCAGACACGAGCAGGAATTGTCTGCTGCTCGCCATGCCGTGGAGAACCTGGCCGCTCAGGTTTCCGACCTCTCTGGACAGTTCCAGAGTCTTCGTCTCGTGCCACCTGTTACTTCCTGGCCTGCCGAGCCTCCAGAACCTAGGGTTAATAACCCACCTTGCTACTCCGGGCAGCCCACTGAGTGCCGCTCCTTTCTCACCCAGTGTGAGATTGTGTTCTCTCTCCAACCCAACACATACTCTAGAGAGAGAGCTCGGGTTGCTTACGTCATTTCACTCCTTACTGGCCGGGCCCGAGAGTGGGGCACAGCTATCTGGGAGGCAAGGGCTGATTGTTCTAACAATTACCAGAACTTTAAAGAGGAGATGATTCGGGTTTTTGACCGTTCAGTTTTTGGTGGGGAGGCTTCTAGGGCCCTGGCTTCCCTATGCCAAGGTGATCGATCCATAACGGATTACTCTATAGAGTTTCGTACTCTTGCTGCCTCTAGTGACTGGAACGAGCCGGCGCTGCTCGCTCGTTTTCTGGAGGGACTCCACACAGTGGTCAAAGATGAGATTCTCTCTCGGGAGGTTCCTTCCAGTGTGGACTCTTTGATTGCTCTCGCCATCCGCATAGAACGACGGGTAGATCTTCGTCACCAGGCTCGTGGAAGAGAGCTCGCATCAACGGTGTTTCCCTGCTCCGCATCGCAACCATCTCCCTCCTCTGGCTCTGAGACTGAGCCCATGCAGCTGGGAGGGATTCGCATCTCGACTAAGGAGAGGAACGGAGGATCACCAACCGCCTGTGCCTCTATTGCGGATTTGATGGACATTTTGTTAATTCATGTCCAGTAAGAGGCCAGAGCCCATCAGTAAGCGGAGGGCTACTGGTGAGCGCTACTACTCAGGTCTCTTCATCTAGATCCTGTACTACTATGTCGGTCCATCTACGCTGGACCGGTTCGGGTGCTACATGCAGTGCCTTGATTGACTCTGGGGCTGAGGGTTGTTTCATGGACGAAGCATGGGTTCGGAAACATAACATTCCTTTCAGACAGTTAGACAAGCCTACGCCCATGTTTGCCTTAGATGGTAGTCATCTTCCCAGTATCAGATTTGAGACACTACCTTTAACTCTCACAGTATCTGGTAACCACAGTGAGACTATTTCTTTTTGATTTTTCGTTCACCTTTCACACCTGTTGTTTTGGGTCATCCCTGGCTAGTATGTCATAATCCTTCTATTAATTGGTCTTGTAATTCTATCCTATCCTGGAACGTATCTTGTCATGTGAAGTGCTTAATGTCTGCCATCCCTCCCATTTCTTCTGTCCCCACTTCTCAGGAGGAACCTGGCGATTTGACAGGAGTGCCGGAGGAATATCATGATCTGCGCACGGTCTTCAGTCGGTCCCGAGCCAACTCCCTTCCTCCTCACCGGTTGTATGATTGTAGTATTGATCTCCTTCCGGGGACCACTCCTCCTCGGGGTAGACTATACTCTCTGTCGGCTCCCGAACGTAAGGCTCTCGAGGATTATTTATCTGTGTCTCTTGACGCCGGTACCATAGTGCCTTCTTCCTCTCCGGCCGGGGAGGGGTTCTTTGTTAAGAAGAAGGACGGTACTCTGCGCCCCTGCGTGGATTATCGAGGGCTGAATGACATAACGGTTAAGAATCGTTATCCGCTTCCCCTTATGTCATCAGCCTTCGAGATTCTGCAGGGAGCCAGGTGCTTTACTAAGTTGGACCTTCGTAACGCTTACCATCTCGTGCGCATCAGAGAGGGGGACGAGTGGAAAACGGCGTTTAACACTCCGTTAGGGCATTTTGAGTACCGGGTTCTGCCGTTTGGTCTCGCCAATGCGCCAGCTGTTTTTCAGGCATTAGTTAATGATGTTCTGAGAGACATGCTGAACATCTTTGTTTTTGTCTATCTTGACGATATCCTGATTTTTTCACCGTCACTCGAGATTCATGTTCAGCACGTTCGACGTGTTCTACAGCGCCTTTTAGAGAATTGTCTCTACGTAAAGGCTGAGAAGTGCTCTTTTCATGTCTCCTCCGTTACTTTTCTCGGTTCCGTTATTTCCGCTGAAGGCATTCAGATGGATTCCGCTAAGGTCCAAGCTGTCAGTGATTGGCCCGTTCCAAGGTCACGTGTCGAGTTGCAGCGCTTTTTAGGTTTCGCTAATTTCTATCGGCGTTTCATTCGTAATTTCGGTCAAGTTGCTGCCCCTCTCACAGCTCTTACTTCTGTCAAGACGTGTTTTAAGTGGTCCGGTTCCGCCCAGGAGCTTTTGATCTTCTAAAAGAACGTTTTACGTCCGCTCCTATCCTCGTTACTCCTGACGTCACTAGACAATTCATTGTCGAGGTTGACGCTTCAGAGGTAGGCGTGGGAGCCATTCTATCCCAGCGCTTCCAGTCTGACGATAAGGTTCATCCTTGCGCTTATTTTTCTCATCGCCTGTCGCCATCTGAGCGCAACTATGATGTGGGTAACCGTGAACTGCTCGCCATCCGCTTAGCCCTAGGCGAATGGCGACAGTGGTTGGAGGGGGCGACCGTCCCTTTTGTCGTTTGGACAGACCATAAGAACCTTGAGTACATCCGTTCTGCCAAACGACTTAATGCCCGTCAAGCTCGTTGGGCGTTGTTTTTCGCTCGTTTCGAGTTTGTGATTTCTTACCGTCCGGGTAGCAAGAACACCAAGCCTGATGCCTTATCCCGTCTGTTTAGTTCTTCTGTGGCTTCTACTGATCACGAGGGGATTCTTCCTTATGGGCGTGTTGTCGGGTTGACAGTCTGGGGAATTGAAAGACAGGTTAAGCAAGCACTCACGCACACTGCGTCGCCGCGCTTGTCCTAGTAACCTCCTTTTCGTTCCTGTTTCCACTCGTCTGGCTGTTCTTCAGTGGGCTCACTCTGCCAAGTTAGCTGGTCATCCCGGTGTTCGAGGCACTCTTGCGTCTATTCGCCAGCGCTTTTGGTGGCCGACTCAGGAGCGTGACACGCGCCGTTTCGTGGCTGCTTGTTCGGACTGCGCGCAGACTAAGTCGGGTAACTCTCCTCCTGCCGGTCGTCTCAGACCGCTCCCCATTCCTTCTCGACCATGGTCTCACATCGCCCTAGACTTCATTACCGGTCTGCCTTTGTCTGCGGGGAAGACTGTGATTCTTACGGTTGTCGATAGGTTCTCTAAGGCGGCACATTTCATTCCCCTCGCTAAACTTCCTTCCGCTAAGGAGACGGCACAAATCATTATCGAGAATGTGTTCAGAATTCATGGCCTCCCGTTAGACGCCGTTTCAGACAGAGGCCCGCAATTCACGTCACAGTTTTGGAGGGAGTTCTGTCGTTTGATTGGTGCGTCCGTCAGTCTCTCTTCCGGGTTTCATCCCCAGTCTAACGGTCAAGCAGAGAGGGCCAATCAGACGATTGGTCGCATACTACGCAGCCTTTCTTTCAGAAACCCTGCGTCTTGGGCAGAACAGCTCCCCTGGGCAGAATACGCTCACAACTCGCTTCCTTCGTCTGCTACCGGGTTATCTCCGTTTCAGAGTAGTCTGGGTTACCAGCCTCCTCTGTTCTCATCCCAGCTTGCCGAGTCCAGCGTTCCCTCCGCTCAAGCGTTTGTCCAACGTTGTGAGCGCACCTGGAGGAGGGTGAGGTCTGCACTTTGCCGCTACAGGGCACAGACTGTGAGAGCCGCCAATAAACGCAGGATTAAGAGTCTAAGGTATTGTTGCGGCCAGAGAGTGTGGCTTTCCACTCGCAACCTTCCTCTTACGACAGCTTCTCGTAAGTTGACTCCGCGGTTCATTGGTCCGTACCGTGTCTCCCAGGTCGTCAATCCTGTCGCTGTGCGACTGCTTCTTCCGCGACATCTTCGTCGCGTCCATCCTGTCTTCCATGTCTCCTGTGTCAAGCCCTTTCTTCGCACCCCGTTCGTCTTCCCTCCCCCCTCCCGTCCTTGTCGAGAGCGCACCTATTTACAAGGTACATAAGATCATGGACATGCGTTCTCGGGACGGGGTCACCAATACTTAGTGGATTGGGAGGGTTACGGTCCTGAGGAGAGGAGTTGGGTTCCGTCTCGGGACGTGCTGGACCGTTCACTCATTGATGATTTCCTCCGTTGCCGCCAGGATTCCTCCTCGAGTGCGCCAGGAGGCGCTCGGTGAGTGGGGGGTACTGTCATGTTTTGTCATTAATTATCATGTCTTGTCCCTGTGCTTCCCCTTCTATTCGTTTCCCTCTGCTGGTCTTATTAGGTTCTTTCCCTCTTTCTATCCCTCTCTCTCCCCCTCCCTCTCTCACTCTCTCACTCTCTCTTCTCTCTATCGTTCCGTTCCTGCTCCCAGCTGTTCCTATTCCCCTAATCATCATTTAGTCTTCCCACACCTGTTCCCGATCCTTTTCCCTGATTAGAGTCCCTATTTCTCTCCTTGTTTTCCGTACCTGCCCTGTCGGATCCTCATCTATAATTCACCGTGCTGTGTCTATGTTTTGCCCTGTCGTGTCGTGTTTCCCTCAGATGCTGCGTGGTGAGCAGGTGTCTGAGTCTGCTAGGTTCAAGTGCCTTCCCGAGGCAACCTGCAGTTCTCGATCAAGTCTCCAGTCTGTTCTCGTCTTTACGAGTAGTATTATGCTTTTTGTTTTGTAAAGTTTCTTACTGGATTAAAAACTCTGTTTTCGCCAAGTCGCTTTTGGGTCCTCATTCACCTGCATGACAGGGCATCTCACTGAGGTCATTCAGGTTAGATTGATCCATCCACTGGGCATCTCACTGAGGTCATTCAGGTTAGATTGATCCATCCACTGGGCATCTCACTGAGGTCATTCAGGTTAGATTGATCCATCCACTGGGCATCTCACTGAGGTCATTCAGGTTAGATTGATCCATCCACTGGGCATCTCACTGAGGTCATTCAGGTTAGGTTGATCCATCCACTGGGCATCTCACTGAGGTCATTCAGGTTAGGTTGATCCATCCACTGGGCATCTCACTGAGGTCATTCAGGTTAGGTTGATCCATCCACTGGGTACCTCACTGAGGTCATTCAGGTTAGGTTGATCCAACCACAGTGCATCTCACTGAGGTCATTCAGGTTAGGTTGATCCATCCACTGGGTACCTCACTGAGGTCATTCAGGTTAGGTTGATCCATCCACTGGGCATCTCACTGTGGTCATTCAGGTTAGGTTGATCCATCCACTGGGCATCTCACTGAGGTCATTCAGGTTAGGTTGATCCATCCACTGGGTACCTCACTGAGGTCATTCAGGTTAGGTTGATCCATCCACTGGGCATCTCACTGAGGTCATTCAGGTTAGGTTGATCCATCCACTGGGCATCTCACTGAGGTCATTCAGGTTAGGTTGATCCATCCACTGGGTACCTCACTGAGGTCATTCAGGTTAGGTTGATCCATCCACTGGGCATCTCACTGAGGTCATTCAGGTTAGGTTGATCCATCCACTGGGCATCTCACTGAGGTCATTCAGGTTAGGTTGATCCATCCACTGGGTACCTCACTGAGGTCATTCAGGTTAGGCTGATCCATCCACTGGGCATCTCACTGTGGTCATTCAGGTTAGGTTGATCCATCCACTGGGTACCTCACTGAGGTCATTCAGGTTAGGTTGATCCATCCACTGGGTACCTCACTGAGGTCATTCAGGTTAGGTGGACTGTGGTGAAGTATACTACTCTGCTCCACGGGGGACTTGAACTAACATTTAGGTTGACTGTAAGGCCTGTCTAACTACAGAACATGGACACAAATATACGCACAGAGAGCAGATACCAGCTATGTATCACTTGGCAGATGGCTTACGAAGGTCATTTAAGCCCCCAGTAATGATGGCGCTGTGTGTGTGTCTTTGAGTGTGTGTGTGTGTGTGTGCATCATTTAGTTCTCCTACTAATGACGCCGCTCAGAGTTTGAAGTCCAGAGTCGTTTACCCCTCTTTTTATTTACATATGGCTTTATTCGATTTCAAGTAAGCTTTGTGCTTCTAGGCATGTGTGTGTGTGTGTGTGTGTGTGTGTGTGTGTGTGTGTGTGTGTGTGTGTGTGTGTGTGTGTGTGTGTGTGTGTGTGTGTGTGTGTGTGTCTGTGTGTCTGTGTGTGTGTGTGTGTGTGTGTGTCTGTGTGTCTGTGTGTCTGTGTGTCTGTGTGTCTGTGTGTGTGTGTGTGTGTGTGTGTGTGTTGTGTATGTGTGTGTGTGTTTATACCCTGACCTTGAGGAACCTAACATTTTGACTGCTTCCAGCTCAGTGGAGTATGGAGACTGTATATGAGGTGTGTGTGTGTGTCTAATGGATAGCTGGCGGCCGAAGTCCATTAACTCACTACCAGATCCACTGCGACTCAGCGGGAACGGCGATGGAGAGCCAGAACGGGATTTAATTGCAATCAGGAAGCTGCCTCCGTCCAGCCAGGGACAAAGAAAAGAGCAGGCTGCGCCAAAGCTCCCAGAACCATTAATCTCTCTGGAAGCACTTAATTGACCTGCCGGGGTGGGTTTGGGGTGACAAATTGGGCAGTGGCCCTTACTTCACCATTCACCTACTATAAATCATTAACTGACTCTAAATCATTAACTGACTCTAAATCTTAAACTGATTGGAGTTAATGATCTGAATTAAATACTAATGCTTTCTCACAGAGGTGATACTGGCACTTGTTTATTGATTGTGTGCAGGTTTGCACATATGCATGCATTTGAATATGTGTGTTTACCTGAGGATGAAGCATTGTGGGCGTCGCTCCTGCAGCATCATGTGGTAGGCCCTCTCTGCTGAGGAGAAGATGTGAGGAGGCAGAGAGGAGCACAAACGCCCTGAAGAACTCAGATACAACTGACTCACCTGATAGAGAGAGGTATAGACAGAGAGAAAGAGGGAGATATATATATATATATATATATATATATATATATATATATATATATATATATATATATATAGAGAGAGAGAGAGAGAGAGAGGGAGAGAGAGAGATATATATATAGAGAGAGAGAAGTATAGACAGAGAGAAAGAGGGAGGGAGAGAGAGAGAGAGAGAGAGAGAGAGAGTATAGACAGAGAGAAAGAGAACACATGGTGAATCACTAAAACAATACATAATTACACTACGGAAAAAGAAGGAACAGCACGTCAGAAATCAGCTCAATGTAATTGAAGAATCCATAGACTCTAACCACTTCTGGGAAAAAATGGAAAACACTAAACAAACAACAACACGAAGAATTATCTATCCAAAATGGAGATGTATGGGTAAACCACTTCTCCAATCTTTTTGGCTCTATAACAAAGAATAAAGAGCAAAAACATATACATGATCAAATACAAATCTTAGAATCAACTATTAAAGACTACCAGAACCCACTGGATTCTCCAATTACTTTGAACGAGTTACAGGACAAAATAAAAACCCTCCAACCCAAAAAGGCCCGTGGTGTTGATGGTATCCTTACTGAAATGATCAAATATACAGACAACAAATTCAAATTGGCTATACTAAAACTCTTTAACATAATCCTTAGCTCTGGCATCTTCCCCAATATTTGGAACCAAGGACTGATCAACCCAATCCACAAATGTGGAGACAAATTTGACCCCAATAACTACCGTGGAATATGCGACAACAGTAACCTTGGGAAAATCCTCTGCACTATCATTAACAGCAGACTCATACATTTCCTCAATGAAAACAATGTACAATGTACTGAGCAAATGTCAAATTGGCTTTTTACCAAATGACCGTACAACAGATCATGTATTCACCCTACACACCTTATTTGACAACCAAACAAACCAAAACAAAGGCAAAGTCTTCTCATGCTTTGTTGATTTCAAAAAAGCCTTCGACTCAATTTGGCATGAGGGTCTGCTATACAAATTGATGGAAAGTGGTGTAGGGGGTAAAACATACAACATTATAAAATCCATGTACATAAACAACAAGTGTGCGGTTAAAATTGGCAAAAGACACACACATTTCTTCACACAAGGTCGTGGGGTGAGATAGGGATGCAGCTTAAGCCCCACCCTCTTCAACATATATATCAACGAATTGGCAAGGGCACTAGAAAAGTTGCAGCACCCGGCCTCACCCTACTAGAATACAAAGTCAAATGTCTACTGTTTGCTGATGATCTGGTGCTTCTGTCACCAACCAAGGAGGGCCTCCAGCAGCACCTAAATCGTCTGCACAGATTCTGTCAGGCCTGGGCCCTGACAGTAAATCTCAGTAAGACCAAAATAATGGTGTTCCAAAAAAGGTCCAGTCACCAGGACCACAAATACAAATTCCATCTCGACACCGTTGCCTTGGAGCACACAAAAAACAATACATACCTTGGCCTAAACATCAGTGCCACAGGTAACTTCCTCAAAGCTGTGAACGATCTGAGAGACAAGTCAAGAAGGGCATTCTATGCCATCAAAAGGAACATAAAATTCAACATACAAATTAGGATCTGGCTAAAAATACTTGAATCAGTCATATAACCCATTGCCCCTTATGGTTGTGAGGTCTGGGGTCCGCTCACCAACAAATATTTTACAAAATGGGACAAACACCAAATTGAGACTGCATGCAGATTTCTGCAAAAATATCCTCACTGTACAATGTAGAACACCAAATAATGCATACAGAGCAGAGTTTGGCCGATACCCACTAATGATCAAAATCCAGAAAATAGACGTTAAATTCTACAACCACCTAAAAGGAAGCGATTACCAAACCTTCCATAACAAAGCCATCGCCTACAGAGAGATGAACCTGGAGAAGAGTCCCCTAAGCAAGCTGGTCCTGGGGCTCTGTTCACAAAACAAACATACCCCACAGAGCCCCAGAACAGCAGCACAATTAAATCCAACCAAATCATGAGAAAACAAAAAGATAATTACTTGACACATTGGAAAGAATTAACAAAAAAACAGAGCAAACTAGAATGCTATTTGGCCCTAATCAGAGAGTACACAGTGGCAGAATACCTCACCACTGTGACTGACCCAAACTTAAGGAAAGCTTTGACTATGTACAGACTCAGTGAGCATAGCCTTGCTATTGAAAAAGGCCGCCGTAGGCAGACATGGCTCTCAAGAGAAGACAGGCTATGTGCTCACTGCCCACAAAATGAGGTGGAAACTGAGCTGCACTTCCTAACCTCATGTCGAATGTATGACCATATTAAAGACACACATTTCCCTCAGATTACACAGATCCACAAATAATTCGAAAACAATCCCAATTTTGATAAACTCTCATATCTACTGGGTGAAATTCCACAGTGTGCCATCACAGCAGTAAGATTTGTGACCTGTTGCCACAAGAAAAGGTCAACCAGTGGAGAACAAACACCATTGTAAATATAACACATATTTATGCATATTTATTTTCCCTTGTGTACTTTAACTATATGCAAATCGTTACAACACTGTATATAGACATAAAATGACATTTGTAATTGTCAGGATTTGGCCAGGGTTGTTCCGGTTTTTGGTCACTAGATGCCCCCATTGTGCCTTTTGACCTTTTGTTTTCCCTTGATCCCCATGTATTATTTGCACCTGTGCCTCGTTTCCCCTGATTGTATTTAAACCCTTTGTTTTACTCAGTTCTTTGCTCTGTGTTTGTATGTTAGCACCCAGCCCTAGTACTCTGTGAGCTCTTGTTGATCCCGGTGGACTCTCTTGTGGAGTTCTGTTTTTTGTTCTTGTTTGTTTTTGAGTATCTTTTTGAGGCTTTTTGTGCTGTGCCTTCCACCTTGTGGATTTGCCTTTTTGTCTTGGAGGATCGCCTTTGTTCTTGTGGAATTCCTTTTGAGGTTGTGGAGTTACATGTTTTCCTGAAGAACTTCACTTTTTACTTCATTAAATACACCGTCTCAAGTACTGCTGTGTCTGCCTCATCTTCTGGGTTCTGCTGACTATTCGTGGCTCAGTTGGTTTAGTGACTGTTTCTCACTCCGGAGACCCGGCTTCATAACCGGGTCCTGACAGAAACACAGATCCAGAAATGAACCCAGAGGCAGCCAATTCCCAGGACCTTGTTGCCATGCTGTCCCACCACCAGGAGACTGTCCAACGCCACGAAGCCGCCCTGGTTCAGCAAGAGGCCTTAATGGCTAGACATTCTCATCTTCTGTCGGAGATGCTGACTTCCATAAAGCAGATATCTGATCGACTTACCCCGGCAACAGTTCCCGTCCCAGTACCTCAGATTCACGTACCCATGGCAGTTAACCCTCTGGCTGAACCTCGTCTTCCACCTCCCCAACGGTTCTCAGGTGATCCAAGTGCTTGTAAAGGGTTTCTCACCCAATGTTATCTCTCCTTCGAGCTGCAACCCTCGTCGTTCCCCACCGACCGGTCTAAGATCGCATATATCATCACCCTGCTGTCGGAAAAAGCCCTGGCCTGGGCTACTGCTGTGTGGGATGCCCATAGTTCCTGCTGTGCCAGCTACTCTGCCTTTGCTGAGGAATTCAAACGAGTGTTTCAAGGCCCAAGCAGTGGTCCTGACTCAGCCAAACAGCTCCTGACTCCCCACCAAGGTCGGCGCAGCGTGACGGACTATGCCATCCAGTTCCGCACGGTGGCAGCAGCGAGTGGCTGGAACAACGAGGCGCTCACGGTGTGCTTTCTGAAAGGCCTTTCCGACACTATCCAAGATGAACTGGCCACTCGGGAACCACCGGACAATCTCGAGTCCCTGATCAAGTTGGCCTCACGCATTGACCAGCGTCTGAGAGAGAGAGAACTCAACCGTAGACCTCTAGCCCCTATCAGTCCCAGCTCCGAGTCCCCACCTTTATCCTCACTGGCTCCACCGGAACCCATGCAGATTGGACGCATCTCCCAGGCTGAGAGAGACCGCCGGATGAGGGAGCGACGCTGTCTATATTGCGGCAAACCGGGCCATTTCCGTTCCACGTGTCATCGGGCTCCAGGGAAACGCTCTGTCCCGTACAGACCGGGGGGAACTGTAACGGGAAACATAACCTCCTCCCATCCGTCCAACTCCCGTCTGCTCATTCCAGTCATCCTTTCCTGGGACAACCACAAGCTTCACCTTCAAGCCTTGGTAGACTCTGGAGCCGCAGGTAACTTCATGGATGGTGTCTGGGCGAAGGAGAATGGCGTTCCCTCTGAACCTCTAAGTGACCCCATGAGGGTTACTACATTGGATGGAAGCCCTTTGGGATCTGGACTTGTCACTCATGTCACTACCTCCTTGCGACTTTCAGTTTCACAACACCAGGAATTGATGAACTTTCATTTGATCTCCTGTTCCGAGTTCCCTCTCATCCTTGGATACCCCTGGCTTCACAGCCATAACCCTCACATCGACTGGTCTGTGGGCACTATCAAGCAGTGGGGTCCTACGTGCCAAGCTACTTGTATTTTCCCGAATACCCCGAGTTCTACTCCCGAGTCTTTAGAATCCATCGACCTGACCCGAGTTCCCGAGTGTTACCATGACCTCAAACTGGTATTTAGCAAACAGAGGGCCACCATGCTACCACCTCATAGACCTTATGATTGCCCCATCGAACTGTTTCCGGGCACTTGCCCTCCCAGGGGTCGGATCTTTTCCCTATCTCTCAGCTTTAACCAAGGGTGGCAATGCAAGGTTTTTGTGGGGAAGAGAAGCTGAGACGTCCTTCCAAGGACTCAAGCAGCGCGTCCTCTCTGCTCCCATCCTGATACTACCGACTACGGATGAACCGTTTGTGGTGGAGGTAGACGCCTCAGAGGTTGGTGTTGGAGCTGTCTCAGAGGGGTGAAGACAAGAAGCTTCATCCCTGCGCTTTCTTCTCACACCGGCTTACCCCGGCTGAGAGGAACTACAATGTGGGGGATCGTGAACTCCTAGCGGTTAAGATGGCATTGAAGGAATGGAGACACTGGCTCGAGGGGGCTTCTCACCCGTTTCAAGTGCTTACGGACCACAAAAATCTGGAGTATATCCAGCAGGCGAAGCGGTTGAACTCTAGACAAGCTAGATGGTCTCTTTTCTTCAATCGATTCCAGTTTATCCTCACCTATCGGCCCGGGTCGAAGAATCTCAAACCGGATGCCCTGTCCCGAGTCTACGCTCCTGCCATTCGAGATGACACGGACATGCCTGTCCTTCCTGCTGCTAAGATCGTGGCTCTGATCTCGTGGCAAGTTGAGGATACCGTGAGACGAGCTCAAGCTATTGAACCGGACCCGAAAGGAGGTCCTGCCAATCAGTTGTTTGTCCCCAAGGCAGTGAGGACTCAGGTCCTTCTGTGGGGGCACTCCTCTCACCTCACCTGTCACCCTCTGACTAAGTTACCTTCTGCCAAGGAAACGGCTGAGTTGGTAATTAATCATGTGTTCCGAGTCTTCGGCATTCCTCAAGATATGGTTTCTGACAGAGGTCCCCAGTTCGCCTCAAGGTTTTGGAAGGCCTTCTGCCAACTCATGGGGGCTTCTGCCAGTCTATCTTCAGGGTACCATCCGGAGTCCAACGGCCAAACAGAGAGGATGAATCAAGAGCTGGAAACCACCCTCCGATGTATGACTCGTAACAACCCGTCCACATGGTCGTCCTTCATTGTTTGGGACGAATACGCGCACAACACCTTGCGCTCCTCCTCCACTGGTATGTCCCCGCACGAGTGTCAGTTTGGCTATGCCCCTCCATTGTTCCCGGACCAGGAGGCAGAAGTCAGAGTGCCTTCAGCCTTGAAGTTCGTCAGACGCTGTCGGCTTATGTGGAGGAAGACCTGTCTTAATCTTATGCGTTCCTCACAGAGGTACCAACCACAAGCCAACAGACGTCGCCGTCCCGGGCCTACCCTGCGCCCCGGCCAGAGAGTCTGGCTCTCCACAAGAGACTTACCACTACGGGTGGAGTCTCGCAAGCTGTCCCAAAAATACATCGGTCCCTTTAAGGTTGCCAGGAGAGTTAACCCTGTTTCTTATCGCCTACACTTACCCAGATCCCTTAAGATTAATCCCACATTTCACATTTCCTTATTAAAACCTGTTGTTTTTTCTCCCTTTGTCCCGGCAGACAGACCTCCCCCTCCGCCTCGTGTCATTGGAGGCCAGCCGGCTTATACCGTCCATCGGATACTGGATTCCCGCCGGGTGCAGCGGTCCTGGCAGTATCTGGTGGACTGGGAAGGCTACGGTCCCGAGGAGCGCTCCTGGGTTCCTGCCAAAGACATACTGGACCCCGAACTCATTCGTCAGTTCAGGGCCCTCCACCCTGAGAGAGCTGGTAGGAACGTCAGGAGCCATTCCTATGGGGGGGATTCTGTCAGGATTTGGCCAGGGTTGTTCCGGTTTTTGGTCACTAGATGCCCCCATTGTGCCTTTTGACCTATTGTTTTCCCTTGATCCCCATTATTATTTGCACCTGTGCCTCGTTTCCCCTGATTGTATTTAAACCCTTTGTTTTCCTCTGTTCTTTGCTCTGTGTTTGTATGTTAGCACCCAGCCCTAGTACTCTGTGAGCTCTTGTTGATCCCGGTGGACTCTCTTGTGGAGTTCTGTTTTTTGTTCTTGTTTGTTTGTTTTTGAGTATCTTTTTGAGGTTTTTTGTGCTGTGCCTTCCACCTTGTGGATTTGCCTTTTTGTCTTGGAGGATTGCCTTTGTTCTTGTGGAATTCCTTTTGAGGTTGTGGAGTCACATGTTTTCCTGAAGAACTTCACTTTTTACTTCATTAAATACACTGTCTCAAGTACTGCTGTGTCTGCCTCATCTTCTGGGTTCTGCTGACTATTCGTGGCTCAGTTGGTTTAGTGACTGTTTCTCACTCCGAAGACCCGGGTTCGTAATCGGGTGCTGACAGTAATGTCTTTATTGTTTGGAAACCTCTGTATGTGTAATGTTTACTGTTTTGATTGTTTATTTCACTTTTGTATATTATCTATTTCACTTGCTTTGGCAATGTAAATATACAGTATGTTTCCCATGCAAATAAAGCCCTTTAAATTGAATTGAGAGAGACAGAGTCAGCGAGAGAGAGTCAGGGAGAGAGAGAGAGTAAGGGAGAGAGAGTCAGATGGAGAGAGTCAGAGAGAGGGAGAGATTCAGAGAGAGAGAGAGTCAGAGAGATGGAGAGAGCAGAGAGAGAGAGAGAGAGAGAGAGAGAGAGAGAGAGAGTCAGAGAGAGAGAGAGAGAGAGAGAGGAGGGAGAGAGAGAGTCAGAGAGAAGGAGAGATTCAGAGAGAGGGAGAGTCGGAGAGAGTCAGAGAGAGAGAGTCAGAGAGAGTCAGAGAGAGAGATTCAGAGAGAGAGATTCAGAGAGAGAGAGAGTCAGAGAGAGGGAGAGAATCAGAGAGGGAGAGTCAGAGAGAGAGAGTCAGAGAGAGAGATTCAGAGAGAGGGATCCAGAGAGAGAGAGTCAGAGAGAGGGAGAGAATCAGAGAGAAAGAGAGTCAGAGAGAGGGAGTCAGAGAGAGAGAGTCAGAGAGAGAGTCAGAGAGAGTCAGAGAGAGGGAGAGAATCAGAGAGAGAGAGTCAGAGAGAGGGAGTCAGAGAGAGAGAGTCAGAGAGAGTCAGAGAGAGGGAGAGAATCAGAGAGAGAGAGTCAGAGAGAGAGAGTCAGAGAGAGGGAGTCAGAGAGAGGGAGAAAGAGGGATAAAAGAGAGAACAGAAGAGTTTAGAGAGCATAGTGTTAACTCTTAAAGAGGCTGTGAATTTTTTAATCTGTTAAAAATCGCGCAAAATTTCAACGTCCTGCTACACATGTCAGGAATATAGTATATGCATATGATTAGTATGTGTGGATAGAAAACACTCTGAAGTTTATAAAACTGGTTAAATCATGTCTGTGACTATAACACAGGCCTTGGCAAAATCCCAAGGAAAACTGTTCACAAAAAACAAACAAAAAATATCCCTCCGCCAGTCTCTGTATTGTCTATTGCAAGGAAAAATAGATAGCGTCCAGTTTACAGTTCCTACAGCTTCCACACGATGTCGCCAGTCTTGGAAATTAGGTTGAAGTTAATCCTTGTTGAAATGAGAAATAGGCACTTCCTGTCGTCGAACACACCGGAGGAAGTTATGAAAGGGAGAATATGGACCATGATTTCAAGACTTGCTGCTATTGAATACAGATCCGCCCGTGATCAATTTGATCGATTATTAACGTTTACTAATACCTAAAGTTGGATTACAAAAGTAGTTTGAAGTGTTTTGTTAAAGTTTATAGGCAACTTTTTTAATTTAAAAAAATGACGTTCCGTTTTGGAAAGCAGTTTTTTCCTGGATCAGACGGGCTTCATAAATGGACATTTTGGGTATACATGGACGGATTTAATCGAAAAAAAAGGCCCAATTGTGATGTTTATGGGACATGTAGGAGTGCCAACAAAGAAGCTCGTCAAAGGTAATGAATGTTTTATATTTTATTTCTGCGTTTTGTGTAGCGCCGGCTACGCTAATTATTTTGTTTACGTCCCCTTTGGGTATTTCGGGGGTTGCATGCTATCAGATAATAGCTTCTCATGCTTTCGCCGAAAAGCATTTAAAAAATCTGAGATGTTGGCTAGATTCACAACTAGTGTAGCTTTAATTGAGTACCCTGCATGTGTGTTTTAATGAAAGTTTGAGTTGTATCGAGTACTCTGACATTTCCGCTGATGTTGATACCTGTACAGGGACAGCAGCCATAAGAAGTTTTAATTAAAGCCCATTCTTACATAACACACACACCTTACAAAAAAAGGACATGAAATCCTGCCTCACACCTACTGTCATGTGTTTCAAGGATTTCTGTGGCACTAATCATGTTCAGAACAGCATGGCTTCTGTCCACTCTGTACAAGCCTGAGCCACATCAAACACTACATCCAATGCCCACAAGCAATACATTAACTACCCCCCAAAAAATACAACTCGCAATAAAAACATCCACCAGTCCAGCAACCCCCCCCCGCAAAAACCCAACCCATAAAAAAACATGAATCAGTCCAACCCCCCCCCCCCCCCCGAAACCCATCCCATAATAAAAAAATTCACCAGTCCAACAACCCTCCCCCCAAAACCCAGCTTCAAATACCTCACTACCCTGCCTAGGCCTTGCCACAGTACCAAACCCAGCTTCAAATACCTCACTACCCTGCCTAGGCCTTGCCACAGTACCAAACCCAGCTTCAAATACCTCACTACCCTGCCTAGGCCTTGCCACAGTACCAAACCCAGCTTCAAATACCTCACTACCCTGCCTAGGCCTTGCCACAGTACCAAACCCAGCTTCAAATACCTCACTACCCTGCCTAGGCCTTGCCTCAGTACCAAACCCGGCCGCTGGTTCCTTTACCAAGCCAGCCTCAAACAACCCCAAACTTCTGCCCCATCACCTAGCAGATATGAGTGGGCACCGTGGGCACTGGAGTTGGAGGGGAAGAGAGGATGGAGGTTGTTTTTGGGGTAGAGTGACAGATGTCAGCGGGTGACAGCCGGTTAACAGTGTTTCACACATGTTGTGACATATATCCCTCTCACTCTCTCAGGTGGAGAGTGTGCGTAAGGCAGGCAGGATGTGTTCAAATCAGCCAGGTCAATGATACAAGTCAATTATCGACGTCCATCCATGTGACATAAAACCCGTCCACTAGAGGCTACAGTGAGCACTGTTACGTTAAAGTAGGTTTTGCTCGGTCTTTGTGGACAGGGATGGCGGATGACTGTAAGCATCTCGCTCATATTCCAAAGTTCAAATTCAATGATAGAAAGATGTTTTTGATATCTCAAACTTTAACCCTTACCTTAACCATTCAGAGATAATGTCTAACCTGAAGATTTCTGAGATTTGCCGAAACTTAACCCTAACCTTAAAAATGTGAAGTTAATGCCTAAACCTAACACTAAACACTTTGAAATTTGACATTTGCAACAACTTAGAAATTTGACGTTTGAGAAACATGGATGAATGTTTAATTCTGACGTGAGACTGTGAGAGATAGTTGGTTAAATTCTGCCAGATTAGAGGTACAGATTTGGGGTGTGATAGCACTGACAGGGTGGTTGGGCATCTCTCCAAACCCAGCTGGGGGTAACCCAATCCCCCCCCAAAAACACACACACACACACACTCCTTTAGGGCAGTGGGCAGTGTGACGATAGTTATCTGGTTGTATTGCATATCTTCAGACAGTGAGAACAGTTTGTCCCCCTGATGGAACTGTTCAGCTATCATGGCAATTTTAGCCACACAAGGCTGGTTATGGCAGATACACCACATGTGAGGTATGTCAGACATAGCCTACCACTTAGCCTGTGTCAGAGATAGCCTACCACATAGCCTGTGTCAGAGATAGCCTACCACTTAGCCTGTGTCAGAGATAGCCTACCACATAGCCTGTGTCAGAGATAGCTTACCACTTAGCCTGTGTCAGAGATAGCCTACCACATAGCCTGTGTCAGAGATAGCTTACCACTTACCCTGTGTCAGAGATAGCCTACCACATAGCCTGTGTCAGAGATAGCCTACCACATAGCCTGTGTCAGAGATAGCCTACCACATAGCCTGTGTCAGAGATAGCCTACCACATAGCCTGTGTCAGACATAGACTATCACTTAGTCTGTGTCAGAGATAGCCTACCACATAGCCTGTGTCAGACATAGACTAGCACTTAGTCTGTGTCACACATAGCCTACCACATAGCCTGTGTCAGAGATAGCCTACCACATAGCCTGTGTCAGAGATAGCCTACCACATAGCCTGTGTCAGAGATAGCCTACCACTTAGCCTGTGTCAGACATAGACTAGCACTTAGTCTGTGTCACACATAGCCTACCACATAGCCTGTGTCAGAGATAGCCTACCACATAGCCTGTGTCAGAGATAGCCTACCACATAGCCTGTGTCAGAGATAGCCTACCACATAGCCTGTGTCACACATAGGCTACCACATAGCCTGTGTCAGAGATAGCCTACCACATAGCCTGTGTCAGAGATAGCCTACCACATAGCCTGTGTCAGAGATAGCCTACCACATAGCCTGTGTCAGAGATAGCCTACCACATAGCCTGTGTCACACATAGGCTACCACATAGCCTGTGTCAGAGATAGCCTACCACATAGCCTGTGTCAGAGATAGCCTACCACATAGCCTGTGTCAGAGATAGCCTACCACATAGCCTGTGTCAGAGATAGCTTACCACTTAGCCTGTGTCAGAGATAGCCTACCACTTAGCCTGTGTCAGAGATAGTCTACCACATAGCCTGTGTCAGAGATAGCCTACCACATAGCCTGTGTCAGAGATAGCCTACCACATAGCCTGTGTCAGACATAGACTAGCACTTAGTCTGTGTCACACATAGCCTACCACATAGCCTGTGTCAGAGATAGCCTACCACATAGCCTGTGTCAGAGATAGCCTACCACTTAGCCTGTGTCAGACATAGACTATCACTTAGTCTGTGTCAGAGATAGCCTACCACATAGCCTGTGTCAGACATAGACTAGCACTTAGTCTGTGTCACACATAGCCTACCACATAGCCTGTGTCAGAGATAGCCTACCACATAGCCTGTGTCAGAGATAGCCTACCACATAGCCTGTGTCAGAGATAGCCTACCACTTAGCCTGTGTCAGACATAGACTAGCACTTATTCTGTGTCACATATAGGCTACCACATAGCCTGTGTCAAAGATAGCCTACCACATAGCCTGTGTCAGAGATAGCCTACCACTTAGCCTGTGTCAGACATAGACTACCACTTATTCTGTGTCACACATAGGCTACCACATAGCCTGTGTCAGAGATAGCCTACCACTTAGCCTGTGTCAGACATAGACTAGCACTTAGTCTGTGTCACACATAGCCTACCACATAGCCTGTGTCAGAGATAGCCTACCACTTAGCCTGTGTCATACATAGACTAGCACTTAGTCTGTGTCACACATAGCCTACCACATAGCCTGTGTCAGAGATAGCCTACCACTTAGCCTGTGTCAGACATAGACTAGCACTTAGTCTGTGTCAGACATAGCCTACCACTTAGCCTGTGTCAGACATGGACTACCACTTAGCCTATGTCAGACATAGACTAGCATGTGGAAAGCCTGTGTCAGACATAGACTATTATGTGGAAAGCCTGTGTCAGACATAGCTAAGAGCCTGTCTAAGAGAGATTACATGTGTACTTTATGTAAAGACTGAAAGAAACAGGTTTCTGTCAGCTTTATGTAAATGCCTGTCTGATACAGTAAGATACATGTGTGCACACCACAAACGCCTGTCTAGGCTACTGCCCAGCAGATATACAGAGTGAGTGACTGACTGACTGAGAGAGAGTGAGAGAGTGAGAGAGAGTGAGAGAGTGAGAGAGAGTGAGAGAGAGAGAGAGAGAGAGAGAGAGAGAGAGAGAGAGAGAGAGAGAGAGAGAGAGAGAGAGAGAGAGAGAGAGAGAGAGAGAGAGAGTGTGTGGGGGGGGTATAATGCAGAGTCAGAACTCTACTGTGTATCACCCACAGGAAGAGTGCATTATTGATGGTCCACATCAAGGCCAAATTCCACCCATTCATACTAGACTAATGACACACCCAACAGGGAACTCAACACACACACACACACACACTTATAGTGTACAATACATTCAGTCACACACTCTCCATGACTGACAAGATATGGTTAAAGGCAGGAGTTTACATACACTTAGGTTGGAGTCATTAAAACTCGTTTTTCAACCGTTATACCGCTCAGGAAGGAGACCCGTTCTGTCTCCTAGAGATTAATGTACTTTGGTGCAAAAAGTACAAATCAATCCCAGAACAACAGCAAAGGACCTTGTGAAGATGCTGGAGGAAACAGGTACAAAATATTATATATCCACAGTAAAACGAGTCCTATATCGTCATAACCTGAAAGACCGCTCAGCAAGGAAGAAGCCACGGCTCCAAAACGGCCATAAAAAAGACAGACTACGGTTTGCAACTGCACATGGGGACAAAGATTGTACTTTTTGGAGAAATGTCCTCGGGTCTGATGAAACAAAAATAGAACTGTTTGGCCATAATGACCTTCGTTATGTTTGGAGGAAAAGGGGGATGTTTGCAAGCCGAAGAACACCATCCCAACTGTGAAGCATGGGTGTGGCAGCATAATTTTGTGGGGGTGCTTTTCTGCTGTGATTGGGGGTCCCATAGGGCAGCGCACCATTGGCCCAGTGTCGTCCGGGTTTGGCACGGGGTAGGCCGTCATTGTAAATAAGAATTTGTTCTTAACTGACTTGCTTAGTTCTAAAAAGGTTGCATTTAAAAAATATTTGTACAAAGAAAATGGTGAGTACAGATGTTTTGTGGCCCCCACCCCTGCTGTAGTGTGTAGTGAGATACTCACCAGTGTAGAGTAGATAGGGAGGTCTTTGTTCGGATTGACCAGGAGGAGAATGTGTCCGATGTAGGTCTGAAAAAAACAGGCCTTATTTTACATCACCTGTAGAAATGTAAAGTGAGAGAGAGCTTCTATTCCATGGACAAATTAATAAATACACAATGAAATATTAACATCAATGGAGGGGTATACAGTCCACAGAGTTTGGTTTAGGGCATCACTGTGTGCTCTTGAACTGAGGCATGTCTGGTCAAACTACCAGGCACTGGGGTTAACACAGAAGTCCACCTAGACCATGTAATAGGCCTAATGTCTGTAATCAAGTTGTAGCACAAAGCCCCATCTCTCATGGAGCCTGAAGGTCATGTTAGGAATATGAACTAAATCCCTTCCCCAAACACACTGAGAGTTGGAGAGGCTTTCCAGGCCTCAGCACTACTGCTATGTTAGCCAATTGAGCTAACTGATGATAGCATCTCATCAGTCAGAGAGAGAGGACCAGGGGTAATGTACACTAACTGCTCAAACCATTCATCCAACTATGACATCAACGCTGAGTTTATGATGTTGTTATAAAGTCAATGTTGTATAGGCTTCATGACGGTGTCAAAAGGAACTGTGTCTCACAGCCAAGGGAGGTGATAGGTAGGCACAGGACGGATCCATATAGGTGAACAATTCTATATCTACGGGTGCACTTCATCTGAAGAGCTGAAACCAACTAACTGAAATACTGTGCCTTCTGTGTAAGAAAGCCTGCCAAAAAAGGTGATTGCAATATACTATCCCCGTAAACAGGAGGTGTCAGGAAGCCTGTTATCCCAAATGTGCTATCGCGCTACCATATTATTCTTGGCAGAACTATTATGAGAACTCTTTTTAAAGTCATCTCCACCGTTGCAGTTGAATGGACATGCTCATTCCCAAATATGCACTCCTGGGAGCGTGGGCGCTTTGGCAACCTCTGCCGACCCCCTCAAGAACAGGAAAGTGTGATACAGGTAAGAAACCTGCTGGTAAAACCAAGTACATGCTATTTTACAAATCATGTAATAATGTAACTGATGATTTGTGCATAAGTACGTTAGATGGTTCCCTCATTGATCGTGTCCCTGCCTATAAATATCTGGGGATCTGAATTGATGAAAATATATATTTTAAAAAGCATGTTGACGAGTTAGTCAAGAAATTAAGAATTAAGTTGGGCTTCTTCTATAGGGATAGATCCCTTCATTAAATTGCAGAAAACAGATAATTAATTCATGTTGTAGATTATGGTGATATTATATACATGAATGCAGCTACCAGTGTTTTGAAGCCCTTGGACACAATGTATCACAGCACACTTTGTTTGATAACATGTGACAGTTTTGACACCACTGCATCCTTCATCATAAAGTTGGTTGGACCTCACTAAAACCATGTAGGTCACTTCATTATTCTGTGTTTGTTTATAAAGCCTTACTCAATAAACTGCCAATTTACTTAACATCATTTTTGAAATATAGAAACTCAGATTACAACACTAGATCACAGGGTTGGTTAATGCTGGAGACTCCACGTGTATCCACAGAGTTGGTTAATGCTGGAGACTCCACGTGTATCCACAGAGTTGGTTAATGCTGGAGACTCCACGTGTATCCACAGAGTTGGTTAATGCTGGAGACTCCACGTGTATCTACAGAGTTGGTTAATGCTGGAGACTCCACGTGTATCCACAGAGTTGGTTAATGATGGAGACTCCACGTGTATCCACAGAGTTGGTTAATGCTGGAGACTCCACGTGTATCCACAGAGTTGGTTAATGATGGAGACTCCACGTGTATCCACAGAGTTGGTTAATGCTGGAGACTCCACGTGTATCCACAGTTGGTTAATGCTGGAGACTCCACGTGTATCTACAGAGTTGGTTAATGCTGGAGACTCCACGTGTATCCACAGAGTTGGTTAATGATGGAGACTCCACGTGTATCTACAGAGTTTGTTAATGCTGGAAACTCCACGTGTATCCACAGAGTTGGTTAATGCTGGAGACTCCACGTGTATCCACAGAGTTGGTTAATGATGGAGACTCCACGTGTATCCACAGAGTTGGTTAATGCTGGAGACTCCACGTGTATCCACAGAGTTGGTTAATGCTGGAGACTCCACGTGTATCCACAGAGTTGGTTAATGATGGAGACTCCACGTGTATCCACAGAGTTGGTTAATGCTGGAGACTCCACGTGTATCCACAGAGTTGGGTAAATCTGCCTTTTCCTACCAGGGCCCTATCATGTGTTGTTGTCTCTGGGTCAGTTTAGGAGAAAGACTCGGGATTTTATATTGATTCATGTGTTTGTTTTGTTTGATTATTTAAATAATATTAGCTGTTTATTTAATTTGGTGTTTTAAATTGTGTATAATTTTATTTTCTGTATTGTGACAGTTTGTAGCCTATGTGTAGTCCAAATACTAACCTTACCACAAAGCCCCTTTCATAAATGGGAAAGCAAAATCTGCATGGAGGTAGACTGGTATTCTTATTTTATTTCTATGGTTCTTCTTTCTTCCTACTGTAGACCATCAGGCTGTCTAGATACTGCTGCCAAAACGCCGTCCTCTGACAAAGATATACAGTAAACACTAACCCTTACAGCTACTACTGTACAGCTGCTAGGTGCTAGCCCTACTTCCCACAAAAATACCTGAGCTGGCTGAATGCTAACTGCTAACCCTATGTTCTCTAGGAGGCCCTGCTGGGGCTGGATATGATATCACTAAGATGCTAAAATGCTGCCCTGCCTGTCCTCAGGCCTGGCCTGAAAATTAATGAGCTACAAAGTCCCCTCAGACGCTGATCGAAGGTTAGTTTAGCATTTTCACTCCTAATGGTTTAGGTGAGGATGGACAAGGATAGATGATTCTAGATCAGTGCCCAAGGGGAACTTCAACCCGGAGCAAGTTAAGGACAGTCAGTGGTTATGCCAATTTGGCACAATTTATATCTGTTACTAAATTACATCCCCTCAATCTCGTATCGTAGCATCAAGACCAAAACCCCAATTCCAAATCCCTCGCAATGACCACCTCATTCTCCCAACTGTCATGCATCCCTCCCCCATCCTTTTGTCCTTCCATCCCAGCAACAGGCCCAGTCATTAAAATCCCAGTCTCAGACCACCCTGCTGGGGAGCAAATGGACCATTACACTGCCTTTTTCAGCCCTCTCCTCCTCCTCTTCCCTGGTTCCATCTCTATCTGCCTCTTCCACCTCACACTCTTCATCTCTGCTTTTCTCCTCCTTCTCTCTCCCTCCTTCTCCCTCCTCCTCTTTATTTTTCCCTGTCATATCTTCTTTTTCTATTGGCCATCCTGGCTCCTTTGCTTTCTCCTCATCTCATTGCTTCCCCTCCTTCCCTGTCCTCTCTCAATCTACCCACTCTTCCCTGTCCTCTCTCAATCTACCCACTCTTCCCTGTCCTCTCTCAATCTACCCACTCTTCTCTGTCCTCTCTCAATCTACCCACTCTTCTCTGTCCTCTCTCAATCTACCCACTCTTCTCTGTCCTCTCTCAATCTACCCACTCTTCTCTGTCCTCTCTCAATCTACCCACTCTTCCCTGTCCTCTCTCAATCTACCCACTCTTCTCTGTCCTCTCTCAATCTACCCACTCTTCTCTGTCCTCTTTCAATCTACCCACTCTTCTCTGTCCTCTCTCAATCTACCCACTCTTCTCTGTCCTCTCTCAATCTACCCACTCTTCTCTGTCCTCTCTCAATCTACCCATTCTTCTCTGTCCTCTCTCAATCTACCCATTCTTCTCTGTCCTCTCTCAATAATCTACCCATTCTTCTCTGTCCTCTCTCAATAATCTACCCATTCTTCTCTGTCCTCTCTCAATAATCTACCCACTCTTCTCTGTCCTCTCTCAATAATCTACCCATTCTTCTCTGTCCTCTCTCAATCTACCCACTCTTCCCTGTCCTCTCTCAATCTACCCACTCTTCTCTGTCCTCTCTCAATAAACTACCCACTCTTCTCTGTCCTCTCTCAATCTACCCACTCTTCTCTGTCCTCTCTCAATCTACCCACTCTTCCCTGTCCTCTCTCAATCTACCCACTCTTCTCTGTTCTCTCTCAATCTACCCACTCTTCCCTGTCCTCTCTCAATCTATCCACTCTTCTCTGTCCTCTCTCAATAATCTACCCATTCTTCTCTGTCCTCTCTCAATCTACCCATTCTTCTCTGTCCTCTCTCAATAATCTACCCATTCTTCTCTGTCCTCTCTCAATCTACCCACTCTTCTCTGTCCTCTCTCAATCTACCCACTCTTCCCTGTCCTCTCTCAATCTATCCACTCTTCTCTGTCCTCTCTCAATAATCTACCCACTCTTCTCTGTCCTCTCTCAATAATCTACCCATTCTTCTCTGTCCTCTCTCAATCTACCCACTCTTCTCTGTCCTCTCTCAATAAACTACCCACTCTTCTCTGTCCTCTCTCAATCTACCCACTCTTCTCTGTCCTCTCTCAATCTACCCATTCTTCTCTGTCCTCTCTCAATCTACCCATTCTTCTCTGTCCTCTCTCAATCTACCCACTCTTCTCTGTCCTCTCTCAATCTACCCACTCTTCTCTGTCCTCTCTCAATCTACCCACTCTTCCCTGTCCTCTCTCAATCTACCCACTCTTCTCTGTCCTCTCTCAATCTACCCACTCTTCTCTGTCCTCTTTCAATCTACCCACTCTTCTCTGTCCTCTCTCAATCTACCCACTCTTCTCTGTCCTCTCTCAATCTACCCACTCTTCTCTGTCCTCTCTCAATCTACCCATTCTTCTCTGTCCTCTCTCAATCTACCCATTCTTCTCTGTCCTCTCTCAATAATCTACCCATTCTTCTCTGTCCTCTCTCAATAATCTACCCATTCTTCTCTGTCCTCTCTCAATAATCTACCCACTCTTCTCTGTCCTCTCTCAATAATCTACCCATTCTTCTCTGTCCTCTCTCAATCTACCCACTCTTCCCTGTCCTCTCTCAATCTACCCACTCTTCTCTGTCCTCTCTCAATAAACTACCCACTCTTCTCTGTCCTCTCTCAATCTACCCACTCTTCTCTGTCCTCTCTCAATCTACCCACTCTTCCCTGTCCTCTCTCAATCTACCCACTCTTCTCTGTTCTCTCTCAATCTACCCACTCTTCCCTGTCCTCTCTCAATCTATCCACTCTTCTCTGTCCTCTCTCAATAATCTACCCATTCTTCTCTGTCCTGTCTCAATCTACCCATTTTACATCAATCTACCCATTCTTCTCTGTCCTCTCTCAATAATCTACCCATTCTTCTCTGTCCTCTCTCAATCTACCCACTCTTCTCTGTCCTCTCTCAATCTACCCACTCTTCCCTGTCCTCTCTCAATCTATCCACTCTTCTCTGTCCTCTCTCAATAATCTACCCACTCTTCTCTGTCCTCTCTCAATAATCTACCCATTCTTCTCTGTCCTCTCTCAATCTACCCACTCTTCTCTGTCCTCTCTCAATAAACTACCCACTCTTCTCTGTCCTCTCTCAATCTACCCACTCTTCTCTGTCCTCTCTCAATCTACCCATTCTTCTCTGTCCTCTCTCAATCTACCCATTCTTCTCTGTCCTCTCTCAATAATCTACCCACTCTTCTCTGTCCTCTCTCAATAAACTACCCACTCTTCTCTGTCCTCTCTCAATAAACTACCCACTCTTCTCTGTCCTCTCTCAATAAACTACCCACTCTTCTCTGTCCTCTCTCAATCTACCCACTCTTCTCTGTCCTCTCTCAATCTACCCATTCTTGTCTGTCCTCTCTCAATCTACCCATTCTTCTCTGTCCTCTCTCAATCTATCCACTCTTCTCTGTCCTCTCTCAATCTACCCACTCTTCCCTGTCCTCTCTCAATCTACCCACTCTTCTCTGTCCTCTTTCAATCTACCCACTCTTCTCTGTCCTCTCTCAATCTACCCACTCTTCTCTGTCCTCTCTCAATCTACCCACTCTTGTCTGTCCTCTCTCAATCTACCCATTCTTCTCTGTCCTCTCTCAATCTACCCACTCTTCTCTGTCCTCTCTCAATCTACCCACTCTTCTCTGTCCTCTCTCAATCTACCCACTCTTCTCTGTCCTCTCTCAATCTACCCACTCTTCTCTGTCCTCTCTCAATCTACCCACTCTTCTCTGTCCTCTCTCAATCTACCCACTCTTCTCTGTCCTCTCTCAATCTACCCACTCTTCTCTGTCCTCTCTCAATCTACCCACTCTTCTCTGTCCTCTCTCAATCTACCCACTCTTCTCTGTCCTCTCTCAATCTACCCACTCTTCTCTGTCCTCTCTCAATCTACCCACTCTTCTCTGTCCTCTCTCAATCTACCCACTCTTCTCTGTCCTCTCTCAATCTACCCACTCTTCTCTGTCCTCTCTCAATCTACCCACTCTTCTCTGTCCTCTCTCAATCTACCCACTCTTCCCTGTCCTCTCTCAATCTACCCACTCTTCTCTGTCCTCTCTCAATCTACCCACTCTTCTCTGTCCTCTCTCAATCTACCCACTCTTGTCTGTCCTCTCTCAATCTACCCATTCTTCTCTGTCCTCTCTCAATCTACCCACTCTTCTCTGTCCTCTCTCAATCTACCCATTCTTCTCTGTCCTCTCTCAATCTACCCACTCTTCTCTGTCCTCTCTCAATCTACCCACTCTTCCCTGTCCTCTCTCAATCTACCCACTCTTCTCTGTCCTCTCTCAATCTACCCATTCTTCTCTGTCCTCTCTCAATCTACCCATTCTTCTCTGTCCTCTCTCAATCTACCCACTCTTCCCTGTCCTCTCTCAATCTACCCACTCTTCTCTGTCCTCTCTCAATCTACCCATTCTTCTCTGTCCTCTCTCAATCTACCCATTCTTCTCTGTCCTCTCTCAATCTACCCACTCTTCTCTGTCCTCTCTCAATCTACCCACTCTTCTCTGTCCTCTCTCAATCTACCCACTCTTCTCTGTCCTCTCTCAATCTACCCACTCTTCTCTGTCCTCTCTCAATCTACCCACTCTTCTCTGTTCTCTCTCAATCTACCCACTCTTATCTGTCCTCTCTCAATCTACCCATTCTTCTCTGTCCTCTCTCAATCTACCCACTCTTCTCTGTCCTCTCTCAATCTACCCACTCTTCTCTGTCCTCTCTCAATCTACCCACTCTTCTCTGTCCTCTCTCAATCTACCCACTCTTCTCTGTCCTCTCTCAATCTATCCACTCTTCTCTGTCCTCTCTCAATCTTTCCTCTCTTTTCTGTCCTCTCTCAATCTACCCACTCTTCTCTGTTCTCTCTCAATCTTTCCTCTCTTTTCTGTCCTCTTTCAATCTACCCACTCTTCTCTGTCCTCTCTCAATCTACCCACTCTTCTCTGTCCTCTCTCAATCTACCCACTCTTGTCTGTCCTCTCTCAATCTATCCACTCTTCTCTGTCCTCTCTCAATCTATCCACTCTTCTCTGTCCTCTCTCAATCTACCCACTCTTCTCTGTTCTCTCTCAATCTACCCACTCTTCTCTGTCCTCTCTCAATCTACCCACTCTTCTCTGTCCTCTCTCAATCTACCCACTCTTCTCTGTCCTCTCTCAATCTACCCATTCTTCTCTGTCCTCTCTCAATCTACCCACTCTTCTCTGTCCTCTCTCAATCTACCCACTCTTCTCTGTCCTCTCTCAATCTACCCATTCTTCTCTGTCCTCTCTCAATCTACCCACTCTTCTCTGTCCTCTCTCAATCTACCCATTCTTCTCTGTCCTCTCTCAATCTACCCACTCTTCTCTGTCCTCTCTCAATCTACCCACTCTTCTCTGTCCTCTCTCAATCTACCCACTCTTCTCTGTCCTCTCTCAATCTACCCACTCTTCTCTGTCCTCTCTCAATCTACCCACTCTTCTCTGTCCTCTCTCAATCTACCCATTCTTCTCTGTCCTCTCTCAATCTACCCACTCTTCTCTGTCCTCTCTCAATCTACCCACTCCTCTCTGTCCTCTCTCAATCTACCCATTCTTCTCTGTCCTCTCTCAATCTACCCACTCTTCTCTGTCCTCTCTCAATCTACCCATTCTTCTCTGTCCTCTCTCAATCTACCCACTCTTCTCTGTCCTCTCTCAATCTACCCACTCTTCTCTGTCCTCTCTCAATCTACCCACTCTTCTCTGTCCTCTCTCAATCTACCCACTCTTCTCTGTCCTCTCTCAATCTACCCACTCTTCTCTGTTCTCTCTCAATCTTTCCTCTCTTTTCTGTCCTCTTTCAATCTACCCACTCTTCTCTGTCCTCTCTCAATCTACCCACTCTTCTATGTCCTCTCTCAATCTACCCACTCTTGTCTGTCCTCTCTCAATCTATCCACTCTTCTCTGTCCTCTCTCAATCTATCCACTCTTCTCTGTCCTCTCTCAATCTATCCACTCTTCTCTGTCCTCTCTCAATCTACCCACTCTTCTCTGTTCTCTCTCAATCTACCCACTCTTCTCTGTCCTCTCTCAATCTACCCACTCTTCTCTGTTCTCTCTCAATCTACCCACTCTTATCTGTCCTCTCTCAATCTACCCATTCTTCTCTGTCCTCTCTCAATCTACCCACTCTTCTCTGTCCTCTCTCAATCTACCCACTCTTCTCTGTCCTCTCTCAATCTACCCACTCTTCTCTGTCCTCTCTCAATCTACCCACTCTTCTCTGTCCTCTCTCAATCTATCCACTCTTCTCTGTCCTCTCTCAATCTATCCACTCTTCTCTGTCCTCTCTCAATTCTCTGTCCTCTCCCTCTCTTTTCTGTCCTCTCTCAATCTACCCACTCTTCTCTGTTCTCTCTCAATCTTTCCTCTCTTTTCTGTCCTCTTTCAATCTACCCACTCTTCTCTGTCCTCTCTCAATCTACCCACTCTTCTCTGTCCTCTCTCAATCTACCCACTCTTGTCTGTCCTCTCTCAATCTATCCACTCTTCTCTGTCCTCTCTCAATCTATCCACTCTTCTCTGTCCTCTCTCAATCTACCCACTCTTCTCTGTTCTCTCTCAATCTACCCACTCTTCTCTGTCCTCTCTCAATCTACCCACTCTTCTCTGTCCTCTCTCAATCTACCCACTCTTGTCTGTCCTCTCTCAATCTATCCACTCTTCTCTGTCCTCTCTCAATCTACCCACTCTTCTCTGTCCTCTCTCAATCTACCCATTCTTCCCTGTCCTCTCTCAATCTACCCACTCTTCTCTGTCCTCTCTCAATCTACCCACTCTTCTCTGTTCTCTCTCAATCTACCCACTCTTATCTGTCCTCTCTCAATCTACCCATTCTTCTCTGTCCTCTCTCAATCTACCCACTCTTCTCTGTCCTCTCTCAATCTACCCACTCTTCTCTGTCCTCTCTCAATCTACCCACTCTTCTCTGTCCTCTCTCAATCTACCCACTCTTCTCTGTCCTCTCTCAATCTATCCACTCTTCTCTGTCCTCTCTCAATCTATCCACTCTTCTCTGTCCTCTCTCAATCTTTCCTCTCTTTTCTGTCCTCTCTCAATCTACCCACTCTTCTCTGTTCTCTCTCAATCTTTCCTCTCTTTTCTGTCCTCTTTCAATCTACCCACTCTTCTCTGTCCTCTCTCAATCTACCCACTCTTCTCTGTCCTCTCTCAATCTACCCACTCTTTTCTGTCCTCTCTCAATCTACCCACTCTTCTCTGTTCTCTCTCAATCTTTCCTCTCTTTTCTGTCCTCTCTCAATCTACCCACTCTTCTCTGTCCTCTCTCAATCTACCCACTCTTCTCTGTCCTCTCTCAATCTACCCACTCTTCTCTGTCCTCTCTCAATCTACCCATTCTTCTCTGTCCTCTCTCAATCTACCCACTCTTCTCTGTCCTCTCTCAATCTACCCACTCTTCTCTGTTCTCTCTCAATCTTTCCTCTCTTTTCTGTCCTCTTTCAATCTACCCACTCTTCTCTGTCCTCTCTCAATCTACCCACTCTTCTCTGTCCTCTCTCAATCTACCCACTCTTGTCTGTCCTCTCTCAATCTATCCACTCTTCTCTGTCCTCTCTCAATCTATCCACTCTTCTCTGTCCTCTCTCAATCTACCCACTCTTCTCTGTTCTCTCTCAATCTACCCACTCTTCTCTGTTCTCTCTCAATCTATCCACTCTTCTCTGTCCTCTCTCAATCTATCCACTCTTCTCTGTCCTCTCTCAATCTACCCACTCTTCTCTGTCCTCTCTCAATCTACCCACTCTTCTCTGTTCTCTCTCAATCTTTCCTCTCTTTTCTGTCCTCTTTCAATCTACCCACTCTTCTCTGTCCTCTCTCAATCTACCCACTCTTCTCTGTCCTCTCTCAATCTACCCACTCTTGTCTGTCCTCTCTCAATCTATCCACTCTTCTCTGTCCTCTCTCAATCTATCCACTCTTCTCTGTCCTCTCTCAATCTACCCACTCTTCTCTGTTCTCTCTCAATCTACCCACTCTTCTCTGTCCTCTCTCAATCTACCCACTCTTCTCTGTTCTCTCTCAATCTACCCACTCTTCTCTGTCCTCTCTCAATCTACCCATTCTTCTCTGTCCTCTCTCAATCTACCCACTCTTCTCTGTCCTCTCTCAATCTACCCACTCTTCTCTGTCCTCTCTCAATCTACCCACTCTTCTCTGTCCTCTCTCAATCTACCCACTCTTCTCTGTTCTCTCTCAATCTATCCACTCTTCTCTGTCCTCTCTCAATCTATCCACTCTTCTCTGTTCTCTCTCAATCTTTCCTCTCTTTTCTGTCCTCTCTCAATCTACCCACTCTTCTCTGTTCTCTCTCAATCTATCCACTCTTCTCTGTCCTCTCTCAATCTATCCACTCTTCTCTGTTCTCTCTCAATCTTTCCTCTCTTTTCTGTCCTCTCTCAATCTACCCACTCTTCTCTGTCCTCTCTCAATCTACCCACTCTTCTCTGTTCTCTCTCAATCTATCCACTCTTCTCTGTCCTCTCTCAATCTATCCACTCTTCTCTGTTCTCTCTCAATCTTTCCTCTCTTTTCTGTCCTCTTTCAATCTACCCACTCTTCCCTGTCCTCTCTCAATCTACCCACTCTTCTCTGTCCTCTCTCAATCTACCCACTCTTCTCTGTCCTCTCTCAATCTACCCACTCTTCTCTGTCCTCTCTCAATCTACCCACTCTTCTCTGTCCTCTCTCAATCTACCCACTCTTCTCTGTTCTCTCTCAATCTACCCACTCTTCTCTGTCCTCTCTCAATCTACCCATTCTTCTCTGTCCTCTCTCAATCTACCCACTCTTCTCTGTCCTCTCTCAATCTACCCACTCTTCTCTGTTCTCTCTCAATCTTTCCTCTCTTTTCTGTCCTCTCTCAATCTACCCACTCTTCTCTGTCCTCTCTCAATCTATCCACTCTTCTCTGTTCTCTTTCAATCTTTCCTCTCTTTTCTGTCCTCTTTCAATCTACCCCCTCCTCTCCATGTCCAACAAGCCAGTCTCTCCCCCATCTGTGGCTCAGTAAAAACCAAGCTATTGGAGCCTTTTCACACACAGTTATGAGAATAGCCAGGGTGTTCCACATTGGTCTGGCTCCAGTCATTCTACAGCACCATCCTCCATGTGGAACTATAGACCAGGCAACAGTGAAATGTGGCTACAATCAGTGGTGTAAAGTACTTAAGTACAAATACTTTGAAGTACTACTTAAGCCGTTTTTTGGAGGTATCTGTACTTTACTTAACTATTTATATTTTGAACAACTTTTACTTTTACTTCAATAACGTACTTTTTTGTCCACACATTTTCCCTGACACAAAAAAGTACTCGTTATATTTTGAATGCTTAGCAGGACAGGAAAATGGTCCAATTCACGCAATTGTCAAGAGAACATCTCTGGTCATCTAATGCCTCTGATCTGGTGGACTCACTAAACACAAATTATTTGTTTGTAAATTATGTGTTGGAGTGTGCCCCTGGCTATCTGTAAATTATGTGTTGGAGTGTGCCCCTGGCTATCTGTAAATAATGTGTTGGAGTGTGTCCCTGGCTATCTGTAAATTATGTGTTGGAGTGTGTCCCTGGCTATCTGTAAATTATGTGTTGGAGTGTGTCCCTGGCTATCTGTAAATTATGTGTTGGAGTGTGTCCCTGGCTATCTGTAAATTATGTGTTGGAGTGTGTCCCTGGCTATCTGTAAATTATGTGTTGGAGTGTGTCCCTGGCTATCTGTAAATTATGTGCTGGAGTGTGCCCCTGGCTATCTGTAAATTATGTGTTGGAGTGTGTCCCTGGCTATCTGTAAATTATGTGTTGGAGTGTGCCCCTGGCTATCTGTAAATTATGTGTTGGAGTGTGCCCCTGGCTATCTGTAAATTATGTGTTGGAGTGTGCCCCTTGCTATCTGTAAATAATGTGTTGGAGTGTGTCCCTGGCTATTTGTAAATTATGTGTTGGAGTGTGTCCCTGGCTATCTGTAAATTATGTGTTGGAGTGTGCCCCTGGCTATCTGTAAATTATGTGTTGGAGTGTGCCCCTGGCTATCTGTAAATTATGTGTTGGAGTGTGTCCCTGGCTATCTGTAAATTATGTGTTGGAGTGTGCCCCTGGCTATCTGTAAATTATGTGTTGGAGTGTGCCCCTGGCTATCTGTAAATTATGTGTTGGAGTGTGTCCCTGGCTATCTGTAAATTATGTGTTGGAGTGTGTCCCTGGCTATCTGTAAATAATGTGTTGGAGTGTGCCCCTGGCTATCTGTAAATTATGTGTTGGAGTGTGCCCCTGGCTATCTGTAAATAATGTCTGAGTGTTGGAGTGTGCCCCTGGCTATCTGTAAATTATGTGTTGGAGTGTGCCCCTGGCTATCTGTAAATAATGTGTTGGAGTGTGCCCCTTGCTATCTGTAAATTATGTGTTGGAGTGTGCCCCTGGCTATCTATAAATAATGTCTGAGTGTTGGAGTGTGCCCCTGGCTATCTGTAAATTATGTGTTGGAGTGTGCCCCTGGCTATTTGTAAATTATGTGTTGGAGTGTGCCCCTGGCTATCTGTAAATTATGTGTTGGAGTGTGTCCCTGGCTATCTGTAAATTATGTGTTGGAGTGTGCCCCTGGCTATCTGTAAATAATGTGTTGGAGTGTGTCCCTGGCTATCTGTAAATTATGTGTTGGAGTGTGCCCCTGGCTATCTGTAAATTATGTGTTGGAGTGTGCCCCTGGCTATCTGTAAATTATGTGTTGGAGTGTGCCCCTGGCTATGTGTAAATTATGTGTTGGAGTGTGCCCCTGGCTATCTGTAAATAATGTGTTGGAGTGTGTCCCTGGCTATCTGTAAATTATGTGTTGGAGTGTGCCCCTGGCTATCTGTAAATTATGTGTTGGAGTGTGTCCCTGGCTATCTGTAAATTATGTGTTGGAGTGTGCCCCTGGCTATCTGTAAATAATGTGTTGGAGTGTGTCCCTGGCTATCTGTAAATTATGTGTTGGAGTGTGCCCCTGGCTATCTGTAAATTATGTGTTGGAGTGTGTCCCTGGCTATCTGTAAATTATGTGTTGGAGTGTGCCCCTGGCTATCTGTAAATTATGTGTTGGAGTGTGCCCCTGGCTATCTGTAAATAATGTGTTGGAGTGTGTCCCTGGCTATCTGTAAATTATGTGTTGGAGTGTGCCCCTGGCTATCTGTAAATTATGTGTTGGAGTTGTCACGAACCGGCTCAAAGCCCGTAATAAAGGGAGACAACGTGGAGATAAGGAGTAACAAAAGATATATTTATTAACTAAAGCAACTAAGGAAAATATCCAATGGTGTGTGTAATCAGTAGTCCGTAGTGTAAGTGAGTGTTTTGCATGCATGAATGTGATAATGCAGGGTGTTGAAAGGTGCCAAAGCACACAAACAAAAGCCCACCAAGAACCACACCACAATCTACAACAGGTGTCTGCATGGAGAGAGTCTCCTCCATGAATGTGGAAGAGGTCTATTTATCCTGGGAGACACCTGGCCCAGGTGTTTCCCATATAGCTGACGACCCTCTCAACTCCGCCCACCAGAATCCTAATAAGGAAACAAGAACAAAGACAGAATACGGCAGACAGAGTGGGAGGGTCGTCACATTCCCCCCCATAAAACCGGGGACCAACAAGGACCCCGGAACAACATACCAGCCTCTCGCGTCCCAAATTGACACAGGCCTCTGCGTCCCAAATTGACACAGGCCTCTGCGTCCCAAATTGACACAGGCCTCTGCGTCCCAAATTGACACAGGCCTCTGCGTCCCAAATTGACACAGGCCTCTGCGTCCCAAATTGACACAGGCCTCTGCGTCCCAAATTGACACAGGCCTCTGCGTCCCAAATTGACACAGGCCTCTGCGTCCCAAATTGACACAGGCCTCTGCGTCCCAAATTGACACAGGCCTCTGCGTCCCAAATTGACACAGGCCTCTGCGTCCCAAATTGACACAGGCCTCTGCGTCCCAAATTGGTGAGGGGTTATGTGTTCACACCTCCACCTGCCCCATCCAACCTCCTCCTCCCCAGACCTCAGCAACCTTTGCGCATAGGAAGCAATATTTAAGAGGAAAGAAGAACACAAGACCAGGAGGGAACAGACAGGAAAGATAGAACATGACAACCCGAAACAATGGTCAGTCACGTAAACATTCAGGAACATGGCACAAAAGACCAACAGCTACAAACTCCAACGAAAAGAACATCAGGGTCCTTCTTAATTTTTACAACTCCCAACGATTCATAGTCACTTCCAACGATTCATAGTCACTTCCAACGATTCATAGTCACTTCCAACGATTCATAGTCACTTCCAACGATTCATAGTCACTTCCAACGATTCATAGTCACTTCCAACGATTCATAGTCACTTCCAACGATTCATAGTCACTTCCAACGAAACAGAATTTCACTAATTTCAATCATTTAAGCTTGTAGTGTTCAGCAATCTTCAACAGCTGTTCTTAAGTACATAATTCTAACAGGTCCTCTGATGGAAAGCGAATGAACTTGTATACATGAGACACCATAGTCATAAGTAAGTAATCTTGCTCAACCCCTCTGCTGAGCACATCAGACCACAACCAGAGAAATGACAATCACCCTGAGCACCACAGAAGAGAGATGCGATACGGAGCTTCCCCAAAACCTACAATAACTCAACCCTAGTCTTCGTGCAGATTTGCGGTGGGTATTTACGCACTGTAGCCCGCTGGCAAGGAAATAGAGCTCCCCAGCATGCTGGCAAATTCCACCAAGCCACGGATGTGCCCCCGAGACAACTGCTCAGTCCACAGACACCACACAAAAATAACAAACATTAACCATGCCCAACATATTCCAAAAAATGAAACACGTCGCTAAACCTATCAGGGGAAAAAGGCTATAGCTCCGGGTAGCAAGTTACACTACCCTACCCAAATCTCCCACCGAGGTACACAGCAGATTACTCACTTCAGACTGATGTCCCAACAGAAAGTAGAACAAGAGTTCAGGCTAGGCAGGGCCTGGAAACTAACCATTATACTCTCTCCAACGCAGCACACAAACCAAACAACAAAGGCAACCAATACTGGGCCGATCACACTCAAACACCATATTCAAACCAAACACGTACCTCCACGGTCTCCCAAACCAATAGTTCAAAGATCCCGGATGAGCACCCACTTGTCACGAACCGGCTCAAAGCCCGTAACAAAGGGAGACAACGTGGAGATAAGGAGTAACAAAAGATATATTTATTAACTAAAGCAACTAAGGAAAATATCCAATGGTGTGTGTAATCAGTAGTCCGTAGTGTAAGTGAGTGTTTTGCATGCATGAATGTGATAATGCAGGGTGTTGAAAGGTGCCAAAGCACACAAACAAAAGCCCACCAAGAACCACACCACAATCTACAACAGGTGTCTGCATGGAGAGAGTCTCCTCCATGAATGTGGAAGAGGTCTATTTATCCTGGGAGACACCTGGCCCAGGTGTTTCCCATATAGCTGACGACCCTCTCAACTCCCCCCACCAGAATCCTAATAAGGAAACAAGAACAAAGACAGAATACGGCAGACAGAGTGGGAGGGTCGTCACAGAGTGTGTCCCTGGCTATCTGTAAATAAAAACAAACAAGAAAATGGTGCCATCTGGTTTGCTTAATAAGGCATTTAAAATTATTTATACTTTTACTTTTGATACTTAAGTATATTTTAGCAATTACATTTACTTTTGATACTTATGTATACTTTATACCAAATACCTTTAGACTTTTACTCAAGTAGAATTTTACTGGGTGACTTTTACTTTTCATTGAGTCATTTTCTATGAAGGCCTCTTTACTTTTACTTAAGTCTGACATCTGGGTACTTTTTCCACCACTGGTTAGAATGTCCAGAAACCAAAATGAAAACGGCTGTATGTCTCTCATATTTTCTCATAATTGCAGTCATGGATTTTGTCCATCGAACCAAAACGGCATTGATTCTCCATTATGGGATATTTATCCTTTGTGTGAGTGTCGCGTGTCCGTGTGTATTTGTGCGTATATCTGTGTAGTACATTTAGGCTGGCTCTTAGTAGTTCTATTCATCCCCCATCCCTGGGTCTTGTCCCTGGCAACAGCAAACAATGAGTCTCCTGGGACACCTTCCAGACACCAGACCCTGGCCAGAGCTCACACACTCCACTCACACATCAGCCACTAGCCCACAATACAGGACAGAGAGGGGTGGGGGACTGACTCAAAGAGGGTACCAACCCTATAACTGCCACTAGCAGCCACCAGTGCCTGGCTGGGCAACAGAGACAGATAAACAGGACAACCACCCAGGTACCAGTCACGTGCAATAACAGGTCCAGTAACTGGTCTGCAGGGCTGGAGGAGTGGGATATTGGAAGAGTGGAGGAGTGGAGAGGAGGAGGGGTGGAGGGGTGGAGGGATGGAGAGTGGAGAGGTGGAGGGGTGGAGGGGTGGAGAGTGGAGAGGTGGAGGGATGGAGAGTGGAGAGGTGGAGGGGTGGAGGGATGGAGAGTGGAGAGTGGAGAGATGGAGGGGTGGAGGAGTGGAGAGGAGGAGGGGTGGAGGGGTGGAGAGGTGGAGGGGTGGAGGGATGGAGAGTGGAGAGATGTAGGGATGGAGAGGAGGAGGGGTGGAGGGGTGGAGAGTGGAGAGTGGAGAGATGGAGGGGTGGAGGGATGGAGAGGAGGAGGGGTGGAGGGATGGAGAGGAGGAGGGGTGGAGGGTGGAGGGATGGAGAGTGGAGAGGTGGAGGGGTGGAGGGGTGGAGAGTGGAGAGGTGGAGGGATGGAGAGTGGAGAGGTGGAGGGGTGGAGGGATGGAGAGTGGAGAGTGGAGAGATGGAGGGGTGGAGGAGTGGAGAGGAGGAGGGGTGGAGGGGTGGAGAGGTGGAGGGTGGAGGGATGGAGAGTGGAGAGATGTAGGGATGGAGAGGAGGAGGGGTGGAGGGGTGGAGAGTGGAGAGTGGAGAGATGGAGGGGTGGAGGGATGGAGAGGAGGAGGGGTGGAGGGATGGAGAGGAGGAGGGATGGAGAGTGGAGAGTGGAGAGATGGAGGGGTGGAGGGATGGAGAGGAGGAGGGGTGGAGGGGTGGAGAGTGGAGAGGTGGAGGGGTGGAGGGGTGGAGAGTGGAGAGGTGGAGGGATGGAGAGTGGAGAGTGGAGAGATGGAGGGGTGGAGGGATGGAGAGGAGGAGGGGTGGAGGGGTGGAGAGTGGAGAGTGGAGAGTGGAGAGATGGAGGGGTGGAGGGATGGAGAGGAGGAGGGGTGGAGGGATGGAGAGGAGGAGGGGTGGAGGGATGGAGAGTGGAGAGTGGAGAGATGGAGGGATGGAGAGGAAGAGGGGTGGAGGGGTGGAGAGTGGAGGAGTGGAGAGGAGGAAGGGTGGAGGGGTGGAGAGGAGGAGGGGTGGAGGGGTGGAGGAGTGGAAGTGTGGAGGGGTGGAGGGGTGGAGGAGTGGAGGGATTGAGGAGTGGAGGTGTGGAGGGGTGGAGGAGTGGAGAGGTGGAGAGGTGGAGGGGTGGAGGAGTGGAGGGGTTGAGGAGTGGAGGTGTGGAGGGGTGGAGGAGTGGAGAGCTGGAGGGGTGGAGAGGTGGAGGAGAGGAGAGGTGGAGGGGTGGAGAGGTGGAGAGGTGGAGGAGTGGAGATGAGGAGGGGTGGAGGGGTGGAGAGTGGATGTGTGGAGAGGTGGAGAGGTGGAGGTGTGGAGAGGTGGAGGGGTGAAGGGTGCTGGTTTCCCTCCTCAACTCTGGATCTGGGGACAGTCAGGGGAAAGACTGCCCAGCGTGCAAGCCGGCATCTCATGATCAATAGATTACTCCAATGGTATGTAAATGTGTCCATATGTGTGTCCGTGTGTGTGTGTTTGCGTGTGTGTGTGTTTGCGTGTGTGTGTGTTTGTGTGTGTGTGTGTTTGTGTGTGTGTGTGTTTGCGTGTGTGTGTGTTTGCGTGTGTGTGTGTTTGCGTGTGTGTGTGTTTGCGTGTGTGTGTGTTCTACCTACATATATCTGGTCGTTGCCAAAGCGTTTCTGCATCTCGTAGAGCAGGCTGCTGTCTGTGAGCTCACTGAGAGATGCCAGGTCATCATTAGGCGCCGGAGGCATCAGCTTAACCTGTGTTGTGGAATTATCAGAATTATTTGAGTAACATAGATAAGATGTGTTATTTTCATGATATGCTTATGAGTTATTTCTCATAAGAATGTATTTTGTTGTACTATAGTGTTGGCCATTGGCAGTTATCTGTTCTATGTCAGGACTAAGTTGCATGGGCCACGGAGAGGGGAGAGGTCAAGGTGTCATCATGTGGAAACATATCTTTTTGGTGTGGCAGTGACTCCCTACTTTTCTCATCAGGGAAAGAAGGGTGACAGTGTCTGGAATCATTCTATGCTCCCTCTTTGTTGACCTATTGGGTCACTCTCCTCTCTGTGAGTTTGTCCTCTGATTGGTTGTATTTAGAATTGGTTCTAAATAAATGACAATTTGATATATATCATAGGGTGGGGGTAATGTCTTGGTACCATTTTGTACCAAGGATGAGATAAGAGCTTTGTTTAGGAGACCAAACTGAACGATAATTTATAGCCCACTCTGTCTGACTAGGGGATATTCTCTCTGAAGTAAGGTTTTTTCTCTGTGTAAGTTCCTAAGATCTGTGTTTTGTCATGTCGTCTAGGAGGGGGTGGATCTTTGCTATAAAGGATCCCATTTGCCATTGTGTAAATCACTCTCAACTTTTCAGTTAGAGATACTGAACTGTTGAAAGTCAAAATGCTATTGCAAATGCTTAATTATTATTAAAGGTGAAGATTAAGCATAACTCTGACTTGTGTGATTTGCTCTCTCATCATTTGGTAATTAATGAAATTTCCACGACACCTGCAACACCACACCACACAGGTTACCATAGCAACCACACATGGACTTGGTTTCCCAAACAGTAAGTGTAAATTTTTCTGCAATAGAGATGTGAAGTGTATAGCAGTAGTGAACATATTGAGTGTACACTTCGTTTTAGTGCAGATGTTGAGTGTACTTGCCTGCTCCAGTTTGCAGGGTCCTGTGGGTCCATCTAGACCGTTGTCCTGTGAAGGATATCTGCTCAGCCCCCCTCCCAACTCCCTGAACATGGCACACTTCTCCAACAGACTGTCCCTCTTAGAGAGGGGCATGGACAGGGGGGTCCTACAGGGTTGGGCAGGAGGTACAATTATTACTAAGCGAATCATTTGCTTTTGAATACTGATACCAAAACATCTTTAACTATATTGTATGGCCTTAGGCACTGCATTGCAGTTGCTAGCTGTGCCACTAGAGATCCTGGTTCGAGTCCAGGCTCTGTCGCAGACGGCCGTGACCGGGAGACCATGGGGCGGCGCACAATTGGCCCAGCGTCGTCCGGATTAGGGGAGGGTTTGGCCGGCAGGGATGTTCTTGTCCCATTGCACTCTAGCAATTCCTGTGACCGGCCGGGCGCATGCACGCTGACACGGTCACGAGGTGTACGGCGTTTCCTCCAACACATTGGTGCAGCTGGCTTTTGGGTTAGGTGGGCATTGTGTCAAGAAGTAGTGCGGCTTGGTTGGGTTGTGTTTCGGAGGACGCACGGCTCTCGACCTTCGCCTCTCCCAAGTCCGTACAGGAGTTGCAGCAATGAGACAAGACTATAACTACCAATTGGATACCATGAAATTGGGGAGAAAATAGATAATGATAGATAAGTGGATAAGTGATAAGTGATAAGTATAGATAAGTGAGGTAATTTGATCATGTGATGAATTGATCATCAAACTCACAGATTCTTGACGGGGATGGTGTGGTCGTGTTCGCCTCCATCGTAGCGTTTGTCTGTAGGGGCCGGTGGGACAGAGGGGTCCTTCAGTCTCTCTACCCAGCATTCCTCTGCTCTCAGCAGCATGTTCATGATGGGGTCGGATGCTGCTATGCCTGGAACCAGGACAGGGAACACAGCAGGTTAAGAGAATAACCACTAAGGGTTAACAATGAGAAAGACTGTCTGTCAGACTGTTACAATTGTATTACTAAGCATTATAAATCCGGTAGTTTAAGTCCTGGATGCTGATTGGCTGAAACAGCATTTTAGCCGTGTGTATATCAGACAATATGATGCAAAAATACTTGTTTACTGTTCTAGTTATGTTGATAGCAATAAGGCCCCTCTGGCATTTGTGGTATATGGCCAATATACCACACGCCCTCTGAACTTATTGCTTAACTACAGTATAGTGGTCAGGAGACGTTGTAGTCACTGATGGGTACTTTCAGTACTTTCAATGCTAGAGCCCTTGACATTAGCCTCTATCTAGCTGCAAAGATATAGAATGTTGCATAGACATTTATGTTGAACACCAGCCAATTATTGAAACACATCAAATGTTCTCCAAGATCAATACTCTGAACATTAATGACAAGTTAAATAGACAATACTATTCAAAGGGACGCTTTGAGATTTAAATCATTCTAGGCTAATTCACCAAGGGCCTCATCCAAACCCATCCATATAGATGTGCCAGTGCTGAGACAGAGTGTGAACCCCACTGAGGATCGATACATCTGAGCTTCAGAGATAGGGGGAGTTAAAATCCCCTCCATCTGAGCTTCAGAGATAGGGGGAGTTAAGATCCCCTCCATCTGAGCTTCAGAGATAGGGGGAGTTAAGATCCCCTCCATCTGAGCTTCAGAGATAGGGGAGTTAAGATCCCCTCCATCTGAGCTTCAGAGATAGGGGAGTTAAGATCCCTCCATCTGAGCTTCAGAGATAGGGGAGTTAAGATCCCCTCCATCTGAGCTTCAGAGATAGGGGAGTTAGGATCCCCTCCATCTGAGCTTCAGAGATAGGGGAGTTAAGATCCCCTCCATCTGAGCTTCAGAGATAGGGGAGTTAAGATTCCCTCCATCTGAGCTTCAGAGATAGGGGGAGTTAAGATCCCCTCCATCTGAGCTTCAGAGATAGGGGGAGTTAAGATCCCCTCCATCTGAGCTTCAGAGATAGGGGGAGTTAAGATCCCCTCCATTTGAGCTTCAGAGATAGGGGGAGTTAAGATCCCCTCCATCTGAGCTTCAGAGATAGGGGGAGTTAAGATCCCCTCCATCTGAGCTTCAGAGATAGGGGGAGTTAAGATCCCCTCCATCTGTAATGAGGTCTAAAAGGCCACAGGGGAGGGATACAGCTTTATCCTCTTTTCTTTCATACAGTGACAACACTTCTCTCTCTCTGTCTCTCTCTCTTGCACGAACACATCGTGTGGAGTCTAAGCGAAAACGACAGGATTATGTCTCCCTGTGGTGTCACATCTATCCCGGAGTTAAACCTACATGTTAGAATGGACTATTGATTACTGCTAGAGAAGGTTTCTGATTCCGCTATTGGATGAGGAGTGCAATAGGCTGCAATAGGCCTATCTCCCACTATGATGGAGAGGTTGACATGGAGAGCACGAGTCTCGCTCCTCCTTTCCCTCTGCATCCACGAGAGGCACACGCAAGCACGAGAGGCACACGCAAGCACGAGAGGGACACGCAAGCACGAGAGGGACACGCAAGCACGAGAGGCACACGCAAGCACGAGAGGCACACGCAAGCACGAGAGGCACACGCAAGCACGAGGGGCACACGCAAGCACGAGAGGCACACGCAAGCACGAGGGGCACACGCAAGCACGATAGGCACACGCAAGCACGAGAGGCACACGCAAGCACGAGAGGCACACGCAAGCACGAGAGGCACACGCAAGCACGAGAGGCACGAGAGGCACACGGGGTGGTTGGCGGAGCCAGGTTCCGGACCAGAGCCAACTCCCCACACTCGTTCTAAGGAGCATTCGACCATTCAGGCACCAATATAATGCGGTGAAAAGCACTGTCTCTGCAGTGTGCATTCACAGCCCACTGCGCTTGGTGCCAGCTCTTCATACTTGCCGTGTGAAAGTGAGCATCCAGCCAGGACGGGTTGTGCCGGCTCAGCGCTCCTGGTCTCCAGTACGCCTCCTCGGTCCAGGATATCCTGTGCCGGCTCTATGCACTGTGTCGCCAGTGCGCCTTTACAGCCCAGTGCGTCATGTGCCAGCGCCCAGCACCTGACACCAGCCAGGACCCGTTGTGCCAGCTCTACGTTCCAGACCTACGGTGCGCCTCCACGGCCCAGTATATCCTGCACCGGCCATAATTACTGTGTCTCCAGTGCACCAACAAATCAAATCAAATCAAATGTATTTATATAGCCCTTCGTACATCAACTGATATCTCAAAGTGCTGTACAGAAACCCAGCCTAAAACCCTAAACAGCAAGCAATGCAGGTGTAGAAGCACGGTGGCTAGGAAAAACTCCCTAGAAAGGCCAAAACCTAGGAAGAAACCTAGAGAGGAACCAGGCTATGTGGGGTGTCCAGTCCTCTTCTGGCTGTGCTGGGTGGAGATTATAACAGAACATGGCCAAGATGTTCAAATGTTCATAAATGACCAGCATGGTCGAATAATAACAAGGCAGAACAGTTGAAACTGGAGCAGCAGCACAGTCAGGTGGACTGGGGACAGCAAGGAGTCATCATGTCAGGTCGTCCTGGGGCACGGTCCTTGGGCTCAGGTCCTCAGAGAGAGAGAAAGAAAGAGAGAATTAGAGAGAGCATATGTGGGGTGTCCAGTCCTCTTCTGGCTGTGCCGGGTGGAGATTATAACAGAACATGGCCACGATGTTCAAATGTTCATAAATGACCAGCATGGTCAAATAATAATAAGGCAGAACAGTTGAAACTGGAGCAGCAGCATGGTCAGGTGGACTGGGGACAGCAAGGAGTCATCATGTCAGGTAGTCCTGGGGCATGGTCCTAGCACAGTGCAGTACACAGTGCAGTACGTCCTGTGCCTCCTCCCCGCACTCGCCCTGAGGTGCGTGTCATCAGCCCGGGGCCACCTGTACCGGTCCCACGCATCAGGCCTCAAGTGCTCCTCCTCAGTCCAGTACGTCCTGTGACTCCTCCCCATACTCTCCCTGAGGTGCATGTCATCAGCCAGGACCCGTTGTGCCAGCTCTACGTTCCAGACCTCTGGTGCGCCTCCACGGCCCAGTATATCCTGCACCGGCCATAATTACTGTGTCTCCAGTGCGCCAACACAGTGCAGTACGTCCTGTGCCTCCTCCCCGCACTCGTCCTGAGGTGTGTGTCATCAGCCCGGGGCTACCTGTACCGGTCCCACGCATCAGGCCTCCAGTTCGCCTCCACAGTCCAGAGCTTCCGGCGACAGTTCCCAGTCTAGAGCTTCCGGCGACGTTTCACAGTCCGGAACCTCCAACGATGGTCCACAGTCCGAAACCTCCAACAACGGTCCACAGTCCGGAACCTCCTGAGAAGGTCTGCGGTCCGGAACCCCCTGAGACGGTCTGCGGTCCGGAGCCTCCAGCGGGGGTTCCCAGTCTGGCGCCTCCTGTGAGGGTTCCCAGTCCAGAGCCTCCTTCGAGGGTTCCCAGTCCGGAGCCTCCTGTGAGGGTTCCCAGTCCATAGCCTCCTGTAAGTGTTCCCATCCAGAGGCTCCTACGAGGGTTCCCAGTCCAGAGCCTCCTGTGAGGGTTCCCAGTCCAGAGCCTCCTGTGAGGGTTCCCAGTCCAGAGCCTCCTGTGAGGGTTCCCAGTCCAGAGCCTCCAGCGGGGGTTCCCAATCCGGAGCCTCCTGTGAGGGTTCCCAGTCCAGAGCCTCCTGCGAGTGTTCCCAGTGATGAACCACGGTCCGGAGTCCCTGGAGACAATCTACGGTCCGGAATCCCCAGCGACGATCAACGGTCCGGTTCCTCTGGTGACGATCTACGGTCCGGTTCTTCCGGCAACGAGCCACGGTCCAGTTCTTCCGATGAAGTGTCCACGAGCGGAGTGGGTACTTCGCCCTGTACCGGAGCCGCCCCCCTTGACGTTAGATGCCCACCCGGACCCTCCCCTATTGAGTCCGCACCTTTGGGGGGGGGGGGGGGTACTGTCACGCCATGACCATAGAGAGATTTAATCTCTATGTTGGTTAGGTCGGGGTGTGATTTAAGGGTGGGTTATCTAGGTGAATTATATTTCTATGTTGGACTAGTATGGTTCCCAATCAGAGTCAGCTGTTTATTGTTGTCTCTGATTGGGGATCATATTTAGGTAGCATTTCCCATTGTGCTTTGTGGGATCTTGACTATGGATAGTTGCCTGTTCGCACTATTATTTAGCTTCACGTTTCGTTTGGTATTTTGTTCTTTTTGTTCGGTGTTCATTTAATAAAGGAAAATGTACACCTCCAAGCTGCACCTTGGTCCACTCGTTTCGACGAGCATGACAGTCAGACGTTTCGGGTAGTCTTCCACAAGCTTCCCACAATAAGTTGGGTGAATGTTGGCCCATTCCTCCTGACAGAGCTGGTGTAACTGAGTCAGGTTTGTAGACCTCCTTGCTCGCACACACTTTTTCAGTTCTGACCATAAATGTTCTATAGGACTGAGGTCAGGGCTTTGTGATGGCCACTCCAATACCTTGACTTTGTTGTCCTTAAGCCATTTTGCCACAACTTTGGAAGTATGCTTGGGGTCACTGTCCATTTGGAAGACCCATTTGCAACCAAGCTTTAACTTCCTGACTGATGTCTTGAGATGTTGCTTCAATACATCCACAAAATGTTCCTACCTCATAATGCCATCTATTTTGTGAATTGCACCAGTCCCTCCTGCAGCAAAGCACCCACACAACATGATGCTGCCACCCCGTGCTTCACGGTTGGGATGGTGTCTTCGGCTTGCAAGCATCCGCCTTTTTCCTCCAAACATAACAATGGTCAAACAGTTCTATTTTTTTGTTTCATCAGACCAGAGGACATTTCTCCAAAAAGTACGATCATTGTCCCCATGTGCAAGCCGTAGTCTGTCTTTTTTATGGCAGTTTTGGAGCAGTGGCTTCATCTTTACTGAGCTGCCTTTCAGGTTATGTCAATATAGGTGTGAATATAAATACTTTAGTACCCGTTTCCTCCAGCATCTTCACAAGGTCCTTTGCTATTTTTCAGGGATTGATTTGCACTTTTCGCACCAAAGTACATTCATCTCTAGGAGACAGAACGCATCTCCTTCCTGAGTGGTATGACAGCTGCGTGGTCCCATGGTGTTTATACTTGCGTACTATGGTTTGTACAGATGAACATGGTACCTTCAGGCGTTTGGAAATTGCTCCTAAGGATGAACCAGACTTGTGGAGGTCTACAATTTGTTTCTGAGGTTGGCAGATTTCTTTTGATTTTCCAATGATGTCAAGCAAAAACACTTCCAATTGACTCAAATGATGTCAATTAGCCTATGAGAAGCTTGTAAAGCCATCATTTTCTGGAATTTTCCAAGCTGTTTAAAGGCACAGTCAATTTAGTGTATGTACACTTCTGACCTACTGGAATTGTGATACAGTGAATTAAATGTGAAATAATCTGTAAACAATTGATGGAGAAATGACTTGTGTCAAGCACAAAGTAGATGTCCTAACCCACTTACCAAAACTATAGTTTGTTTAACAAGAAATGTGTGGAGTGGTTGAAAAACGAGTTTTAATGACTCCAACCTAAGTGTATGTACAGTATAGTTGATTTCGGTTTACATACACTTATGTTGCGGTCAGGAAAACTCATTTGACAAACATCACTCTGTGAACTTTCACCACAGATGAGGAAGTGCAACCCTGGCGGACTGTGACGCATTCAATGCAATAAAACACGTTTCCAGTTTAAACCTTTTTTGTTATGTAACTTAGAGACACGCACCGGTGCGTCATTCGACTCTAGTGGGTTATCTGAGTGACCACTGGAACAGTAGGCTATGTAGATAACTCAGCTGGACCAATCGAAAGCCATCTATTTGCTTCATTACAACATGCCTAGCGTATGTGTGTGTGTGTGTGCGTGTGCGTGTGTGTCACTGTATTATACCGGAGGGCTTGTCTTGGTTGCAGTTTAGGAGAGTTGGATCTGCTCTGTGCTTCAGCAGCTGGCTAACGATGCTTGTCTGCAAGGAGAAAGGGATAGACACACACCTTCATTATTACACAGAGAATAACATATCCATATCTACAAAACAGTTGTCTGATATGTAGCTGATACCATATCCATATCTACAAAACAGTTGTCTGACATGTAGCTGATACCATATCCATATCTACAAAACAGTTGTCTGATATGCAGCTCTGATTCCATATCCATATCTACAAAACAGTTGTCTGATATGTAGCTCTGATTCCATATCCATATCTACAATACAGTTGTCTGATATGCAGCTGATTCCATATCCATATCTACAATACAGTTGTCTGATATGCAGCTGATTCCATATCCATATCTACAATACAGTTGTCTGATATGTAGCTCTGATACCATATCCATATCTACAATACAGTTGTCTGATATGCAGCTGATTCCATATCCATATCTACAAAACAGTTGTCTGATATGTAGCTGATACCATATCCATATCTACAATACAGTTGTCTGATATGCAGCTGATTCCATATCCATATCTACAAAACAGTTGTCTGATATGTAGCTGATACCATATCCATATCTACAATACAGTTGTCTGATATGTAGCTGATTCCATATCCATATCTACAAAACAGTTGTCTGATATGTAGCTGATTCCATATCCATATCTACAAAACAGTTGTCTGATATGTAGCTGATTCCATATCCATATCTACAATACAGTTGTCTGATATGCAGCTGATACCATATCCATATCTACAATACAGTTGTCTGATATGCAGCTGATTCCATATCCATATCTACAATACAGTTGTCTGATATGTAGCTCTGATACCATATCCATATCTACAAAACAGTTGTCTGATATGTAGCTGATACCATATCCATATCTACAAAACAGTTGTCTGATATGTAGCTGATACCATATCCATATCTACAAAACAGTTGTCTGATATGTAGCTGATACCATATCCATATCTACAATACAGTTGTCTGATATGTAGCTCTGATTCCATATCCATATCTACAATACAGTTGTCTGATATGTAGCTCTGATACCATATCCATATCTACAATACAGTTGTCTGATATGTAGCTGATACCATATCCATATCTACAATACAGTTGTCTGATATGTAGCTCTGATACCATATCCATATCTACAATACAGTTGTCTGATATGTAGCTGGGTACTTCTCTGCATGATGATGTGTAAAGGACGGGTTCATCTCTGCATGATGATGTGTAAAGGACGGGTTCATCTCTGCATGATGATGTGTAAAGGACGGGTTCATCTCTGCATGATGATGTGTAAAGGACGGGTTCATCTCTGCATGATGATGTGTAAAGGATGGGTTCATCTCTGCATGATGATGATGTGTAAAGGATGGGTCCCTCTCTGCATGATGATGTGTAAAGGACGGGTTCATCTCTGCATGATGATGTGTAAAGGATGGGTTCATCTCTGCATGATGATGATGTGTAAAGGATGGGTTCCTCTCTGCATGATGATGTGTAAAGGATGGGTTCCTCTCTGCATCATTTATGAACATTTGAACATCTTGGCCACGTTCTGTTATAATCTCCACCCGGCACAGCCAGAAGAGGACTGGCCACCCCACATATGCTCTCTCTAATTCTCTCTTTCTTTCTCTCTCTCGGAGGACCAGAGCCCTAGGACCGTGCCCCAGGACTACCTGACATGATGGCTCCTTGCTGTCCCCAGTCCACCTGACTGTGCTGCTGCTCCAGTTTCAACTGTTCTGCCTTATTATTATTTGACCATGCTGGTCATTTATGAACATTTGAACATCTTGGTCATGTTCTGTTATAATCTCTACCCGGCACAGCCAGAAGAGGACTGGCCACCCCACATAGCCCGGTTCCTCTCTAGGTTTCTTCCTAGGTTTTGGCCTTTCTAGGGAGTTTTTCCTAGCCACCGTGCTTTTACACCTGCATTGTTTGCTGTTTGGGGTTTTAGGCTGGGTTTCTGTACAGCACTTTGAGATATCAGCTGATGTACTAAGGGCTATATAAATACATTTGATTTGATTTAAAGGATGGGTTCATCTCTGCATGATGATGATGTGTAAAGGATGGGTTCATCTCTGCATGATGATGTGTAAAGGATGGGTCCCTCTCTGCATGATGATGTGTAAAGGATGAGTCCCTCTCTGCATGATGATGTGTAAAGGATGGGTTCATCTCTGCATGATGATGTGTAAAGGATGAGTCCCTCTCTGCAGGATGATGATGTGTAAAGGATGGGTTCCTCTCTGCATGATGATGTGTAAAGGATGGGTTCCTCTCTGCATGATGATGATGTGTAAAGGATGGGTTCCTTTCTGCATGATGATGTGTAAAGGATGGGTTTCACTCTGCATGAATGTATATAGACTTTATTGTTTTTCTATTGTGTTATTGATTGTACGCTTGTTTATTCCATGTGTAACTCTGTGTTGTTGTTTCTCTCACACTGCTTTGCTTTATCTTGGCCAGGTTTCAGTTGTAAATGAGAACTTGTTCTCAACTAGCTTACCTGGTTAAATAAAGATGAAATATATATAATATTAAACGTGTATGATATTTATATATGCATGATGACGTGTAAAGGATGGGATGCCTGAGGCAGTGTGTGAACGATCATCTATCAATACTTGATACACACATCACAGTGAGGTGAGAACGACTGAGATCTATTCAGACACTCTCTATGCTAGATCTATTCAGACATGCTTACCCATTGTTTTGACAGTAAACACGTCATAGCTCTGTGCTAAATTGCATTGCTACAGTAAACTCTCCTCTCATCAACTCCCTCTCTGTACTAGGAGAAGAGGTAAATGCCAGTGTTTTATCCTCAGTAAAGAGGATATGGGGATGACAACACTGATTGAAAAGCATGATAGCAAGAGATACAGTAGATACATTGTGTGTGTGTGAGAGAGAGAGAGAGAGAGAGAGAGAGAGAGAGAGAGAGAGAGAGAGAGAGAGAGAGAGAGAGAGAGAGAGAGAGAGAGAGAGAGAGAGAGAGAGAGAGAGAGAGAGAGAGAGAGAGAGAGGGGGGAGAGAGAAGATACACAGGGAGAGTTAAAACCACAGCCAGGCCAAAAGGCACAAATCCACATACTCCACTCCAAACTTTATACATACACCCCCACCACTGTAATGACGACCTGTCTGGCATCAAAGGTCAGATAAGGATCAGGGAAAGGTCAGTTAGACGTGAGAGCTAGCGAAGGAGAAAAATAAGCCTAATTAACTAGAGTAATAGGCTACCGTCCATGGGCTTAGAGGGAGAGTTGTTTACGCAGGATAGTGAAATATTAGCCTGTTATGTGTGTCAGTGAAATACCAGTTCTATGGTTACAGGGATCGCTGAGTTTACTGCATGATTGTATGAGCTAATGTTGCTGTGACTGAAGCAAACAGCAACTTGCAACAGTAGTGACCCATAAACAACTGAACACCACATTACTGACCTCCGTACAGTTACTGATAGACAGCAGTGGTGGAATCAAGAGATGAATGCAACCTAATTGTAGGTTACATATTTTGTTTTTAATTAGTTAACCTAGCCTAATTCCAGAACCATTTTATTTAACCTATAAATGTACTTGTAATATAAAGTGTTTCAGAGACGGTGCGCTGAGGCTGTCACCTGCTCTCTGAATGTGCCTGTTGATGATAACGCTGAGCAGTTCATTATCGTGTCTAGTTGGTATGCAGTGCCAGACCCAGCCTCCAGTGAAGTGGGTAGGGACTGTAATCAGGTGTGGAGTGCTGAGGAGACTTAGCACAGCAGAGGAAGTCTCTGTCACCATGTACTCAAATGCACTTACAGTATGTATACACTCATAAACAAAGGCTAGCATACACACACAAGTCATTGCATGGGTGATTTTCTTATTAGAGCGGACATTTGGTGTCCCCCCGATCTATTTACCCAACACTTTCACCCCGATCCTTGAGGGAGGAAAACCTGACATTCCTGCCTATAAACACACTAGTGTGTGTGTGAGGGATGAGGTATGGATAGTGCACTAGAGAGGTAACAGAAAGGAAGAGAGACTTTATAGGAAAACACTATAGAGAGGAAACCTGGTCTGTGGGTAATAGAAGAACAAAGAAGGAAAATAACCATTCTAAATATGAAGACATTCTCTTTGTCAGCATCCGACCATAGAGCCCCAGTAATGCCATTCAATAATGGAACATGTCAGCAAGATTTTAACGTGACCACTTCCCTTTCTATCCTACAATCAATCTTCATCCCTGTGAGAAACACAATCAAATCAGTCATCTAAAAGGCATTAATGAATCCATGCACTGACGTGCCATCACTTTGAGCTGCAGTCTGATAAATAGGCCCAAAAGTATCTGTTTATCTTCAGAGAGAGAGAGAGAGAGAGAGAGAGAGAGAGAGAGAGAGAGAGAGAGAGAGAGAGAGAGAGAGAGAGAGAGAGAGAGAGAGAGAGAGAGAGAGAGAGAGAGAGAGAGAGAGAGAGAGACGGAGAACAGAGAAAAGAGAACAGAGAACAGAGAACAGAGAACAGAGAACAGAGACAGAGAGAGAGATGGATAGAAGTTCCAGTAGTCAATACTGGTCCATAAACTATACAGTAGTCAATACTGGTTCATAAACTATACAGTAGTCAATACTGGTCTATAAACTATCCAGTAGTCAATACTGGTCCATAAACTATACAGTAGTCAATACTGGTCCATAAACTATACAGTAGTCAATACTGGTTCATAAACTATACAGTAGTCAATACTGGTCTATAAACTATCCAGTAGTCAATACTGGTCCATAAACTATACAGTAGTCAATACTGGTCCATAAACTATACAGTAGTCAATACTGGTTCATAAACTATACAGTAGTCAATACTGGTCTATAAACTATCCAGTAGTCAATACTGGTCTATAAACTATCCAGTAGTCAATACTGGTCTATAAACTATCCAGTAGTCAATACTGGTCCATAAACTATACAGTAGTCAATACTGGTCTATAAACTATACAGTAGTCAATACTGGTCTATAAACTATCCAGTAGTCAATACTGGTCCATAAACTATCCAGTAGTCAATACTGGTCCATAAACTATACAGTAGTCAATACTGGTCTATAAACTATCCAGTAGTCAATACTGGTCTATAAACCATCCAGTAGTCTATACTGGTCTATAAACTATCCAGTAGTCTATACTGGTCTATAAACTAACCAGTAGTCTATACTGGTCTATAAACTATCCAGTAGTCTATACTGGTCTATAAACTCTCCAGTAGTCTATACTGGTCTATAAACTAACCAGCAGTCTATACTGGTCTATAAACTATCCAGTAGTCAATACTGGTCTATAAACTATCCAATAGTCAATACTGTTTTTTAAACTAGCCAGACAATAGTGGTCTATAAAGTAGCCAGACAGTAGCGGTCTATAAACTAGCCAGACAAAGCGGTCTATAAACTAGCCAGACAAAGCGGTCTATAAACTAGCCAGACAAAGCGGTCTATAAACTAGCCAGACAAAGCGGTCTATAAACTAGCCAGACAAAGCGGTCTATAAACTAGCCAGACAAAGCGGTCTAAAAACTAGCCAGACAATAGCCGTCTATAAACTAGCCAGACAATAGCGGTCTATAAAATATCCAGACAATAGCGGTCTATAAAATATCCAGACAATAGCGGTCTATAAACTAGCCAGACAAAGCGGTCTATAAACTAGCCAGACAATTAGTGGTCTAAAAACTAGCCAGACAATTAGTGGTCTATAAACTAGCCAGACAATAGTAGTCTATAAACTAGCCAGACAATAGCCGTCTATAAACTAACCAGACAATAGCCGTCTATAAACTAGCCAAACAATAGCCGTCTATAAACTAGAGCCAGACAATAGCCGTCTATAAACTAGAGCCAGACAATAGCCGTCTATAAACTAACCAGACAATAGCAGTCTATAAACTAACCAGACAATAGCCGTCTATAAACTAGCCAAACAATAGCCGTCTATAAACTAACCAGACAATAGCCGTCTATAAACTAACCAAACAATAGCCGTCTATAAACTAACCAAACAATAGCCGTCTATAAACTAACCAGACAATAGCCGTCTATAAACTAGCCAAACAATAGCCGTCTATAAACTAACCAAACAATAGCCGTCTATAAACTAACCAGACAATAGCAGTCTATAAACTAACCAAACAATAGCCGTCTATAAACTAACCAGACAATAGCCGTCTATAAACTAGCCAAACAATAGCCGTCTATAAACTAACCAAACAATAGCCGTCTATAAACTAACCAGACAATAGCAGTCTATAAACTAACCAGACAATAGCCGTCTATAAACTAACCAGACAATAGCCATCTATAAACTAACCAGACAATAGCCGTCTATAAACTAACCAGACAATAGCCGTCTATAAACTAACCAAACAATAGCCGTCTATAAACTAACCAGACAATAGCCGTCTATAAACTAGCCAGACAATAGCCGTCTATAAACTAACCAGACAATAGCCGTCTATAAACTAACCAGACAATAGCCGTCTATAAACTAGCCAAACAATAGCCGTCTATAAACTAACCAGACAATAGCCGTCTATAAACTAACCAGACAATAGCCGTCTATAAACTAACCAGACAATAGCAGTCTATAAACTAGCCAAACAATAGCCGTCTATAAACTAACCAGACAATAGCAGTCTATAAACTAACCAGACAATAGCCGTCTATAAACTAGCCAAACAATAGCCGTCTATAAACTAACCAGACAATAGCCGTCTATAAACTAACCAGACAATAGCCGTCTATAAACTAGCCACCAAATACTGATTTATAAACTGTTCATTAAAAATGATTGATTCCTAGCCAATTGTTAAACATTCCACCTTCCCATACAAGATTAAGGCTGAATATCATTTTTGAAATTTGTTAATTCACTAATCAAATTCTTGTTCACCTCCATGGATCTGACAGGAGTGGATAGGTGAATGTACAGTGCCATGACAGTCAGTACCTGTCCATATTTGGCAGCCAGGTGGAGAGGGGTCCAATAGCTGTTGTCGGAGGGCTGAGGGTCCACCCCGTGCTCCAGCAGCACAGACACCACCTCTCTGTAGCCGCTAGCACACGCTATGTGGAGCTAGAGAGAGAAGGATAGAGTGATAGAGAGAGAAGGAGAGAGTGATAGAGAGAGAAGGAGAGATATGGTTAAATAAACACATTACACAGACAAACCCTCTGTATACATAAATCAATATAGAGTAAGAGAGTGTGATAAAGGGAGAGCGAGAGAGAGAGAGTAAAGCGCCTTGAATTGAATTTAGAGAGAGAAAGAGAGAGAGAGAAAGAGAGAGAGAGAGAAAAACTGAGCTACACTTCCTAACCTCGTGCCAAATGTATGACCATATTAGATTCACATATTTATCTCAGATTACACAGATACACAAAGAATTCAAAAAACAAATCCAATTTTGATAAACTCCCATATGTGTGAACTTCCACAGTGTGTCATCACAGCAGCAAGATGTTTGACCTGTTGCCACAAGAAAAGGTCAACCACTGAAGAACAAACACCATTCTAAATAGAACCAATATCCCTTTTGTACTTCAACTATTTGCACATAACATGTCATTTGTAATGTCTTTATTATTTTGGAACTTTTGTGAGTGTAATGTTTGCTGTACATTTTTATTTTTTATTTCACTTTTGTTTATTATCTAGTTCACTTGCTTTGGCAATGTTAACCAATGTTTCCCATGCTAATAAAGCCCTTACATTGAAATTGAATTGAGAGACAGAGAGCTAGAGAGAGAGAGAGAGAGAGAGAGATCGAAAGACTGATGCCTGGGGTCAACTCACCAACTAATAATTCACAAAATGGGCCAAACACCAAATTGAGACTGCATGCAGAATTCTGCAAAAATATCCTTGTGAACAAAGTAAATCACCAATCAATGCATGCAGTGCAGAATTAGGCCGATACCCGCTAATTATCAAAATCCAGAAAAATTCTAGAACCACCTAAAAGGAAGTGATTCCCAAACCTTCCATAACTAAGCCATCACCTACAGAGAGATGAACCTGGAGAAGAGTCCCCTAAGCAAGCTGGCCCTGAGGCTCTGTTCGCCAACACAACCATACCCCACAGTGTCCCAGGACAGCAACACAATTAGACCTAACCAAGTCATGAGAAAACAAAAAGATATTGGAAAGAACTAACAAAAAAACAGACCAAACTAGAATGCTATTTGGCCCTAAACAGAGAGTACACATTGGCAGAATACCTGACTACTGTGACTGACCTAAACATTTACATTTACATTTAAGTCATTTAGCAGACGCTCTTATCCAGAGCGACTTACAAATTGGTGCATTCACCTTATGACATCCAGTAGAACAGTCACTTTACAATAGTGCATCTAAATCTTAAAGGGGGGGGTGAGAAGGATTACTTATCCTATCCTAGGTATTCCTTAAAGAGGTGGGGTTTCAGGTGTCTCTGGAAGGTGGTGATTGACTCCGCTGTCCTGGCGTCGTGAGGGAGTTTGTTCCACCATTGGGGGGCCAGAGCAGCGAACAGTTTTGACTGGGCTGAGCGGGAACTGTACTTACACTTCCTCAGTGGTAGGGAGGCGAGCAGGCCAGAGGTAGATGAACGCAGTGCCCTTGTTTGGGTGTAGGGCCTGATCAGAGCCTGGAGGTACTGAGGTGTCGTTCCCCTCACAGCTCTGTAGGCAAGCACCAGGGTCTTGTAGCGGATGCGAGCTTCAACTGGAAGCCAGTGGAGAGAGCGGAGGAGCGGGGTGACGTGAGAGAACTTGGGAAGGTTGAACACCAGACGGGCTGCGGCGTTCTGGATGAGTTGTAGGGGTTTAATGGCACAGGCAGGGAGCCCAGCCAACAGCGAGTTGCAGTAATCCAGACGGGAGATGACAAGTGCCTGGATTAGGACCTGCGCCGCTTCCAGTGTGAGGCAGGGTCGTACTCTGCGGATGTTGTAGAGCATGAACCTACAGGAACGGGCCACCGCCTTGATGTTAGTTGAGAACGACAGGGTGTTGTCCAGGATCACACCAAGGTTCTTAGCGCTCTGGGAGGAGGACACAATGGAGTTGTCAACCGTGATGGCGAGATCGTGGAACGGGCAGTCCTTCCCCGGGAGGAAGAGCAGCTCCGTCTTGCCGAGGTTCAGCTTGAGGTGGTGATCCGTCATCCACACTGATATGTCTGCCAGACATGCAGAGATGCGATTCGCCACCTGGTCATCAGAAGGGGGAAAGGAGAAGATTAATTGTGTGTCGTCTGCATAGCAATGATAGGAGAGACCATGTGAGGTTATGACAGAGCCAAGTGACTTGGTGTATAGCGAGAATAGGAGAGGGCCTAGAACAGAGCCCTGGGGGACACCAGTGATGAGAGCGCGTGGTGAGGAGACAGATTCTCGCCACGCCACCTGGTAGGAGCGACCTGTCAGGTAGGACGCAATCCAAGCGTGGGCCGCGCCGGAGATGCCCAACTCGGAGAGGGTGGAGAGGAGGATCTGATGGTTCACAGTATCGAAGGCAGCCGATAGGTCTAGAAGGATGAGAGCAGAGGAGAGAGATTTAGCTTTAGCAGTGCGGAGCGCCTCCGTGATACAGAGAAGAGCAGTCTCAGTTGAATGACTGGTCTTGAAACTTGACTGATTTGGATCAAGAAGGTCATTCAGAGAGAGATAGCGGGAGAGCTGGCCAAGGACGGCACGTTCAAGAGTTTTTGGAGAGAAAAGAAAGAAGGGATACTGGTCTGTAGTTGTTGACATCGGAGGGATCGAGTGTAGGTTTTTTCAGAAGGGGTGCAACTCTCGCTCTCTTGAAGACGGAAGGGACGTAGCCAGCGGTCAGGGATGAGTTGATGAGCGAGGTGAGGTAAGGGAGAAGGTCTCCGGAAATGGTCTGGAGAAGAGAGGAGGGGATAGGGTCAAGCGGGCAGGTTGTTGGGTGGCCGGCCGTCACAAGACGCGAGATTTCATCTTCTGGAGAGAGAGGGGAGAAAGAGGTCAGAGCACAGGGTAGGGCAGTGTGAGCAGAACCAGCGGTGTCGTTTGACTTAGCAAACGAGGATCGGATGTCGTCGACCTTCTTTTCAAAATGGTTGACGAAGTCATCTGCAGAGAGGGAGGAGGGAGGGGGAGGAGGATTCAGGAGGGAGGAGAAGGTGGCAAAGAGCTTCCTAGGGTTAGAGGCAGATGCTTGGAATTTAGAGTGGTAGAAAGTGGCTTTAGCAGCAGAGACAGAGGATGAAAATGTAGAGAGGAGGGAGTGAAAGGATGCCAGGTCCGCAGGGAGGCGAGTTTTCCTCCATTTCCGCTCGGCTGCCCGGAGCCCTGTTCTGTGAGCTCGCAATGAGTCGTCGAGCCACGGAGCGGGAGGGGAGGGGAGGACCGAGCCGGCCTGGAGGATAGGGGACATAGAGAGTCAAAGGATGCAGAAAGGGAGGAGAGGAGGGTTGAGGAGGCAGAATCAGGAGATAGGTTGGAGAAGGTTTGAGCAGAGGGAAGAGATGATAGGATGGAAGAGGAGAGAGTAGCGGGGGAGAGAGAGCGAAGGTTGGGACGGCGCGATACCATCCGAGTAGGGGCAGTGTGGGAGGTGTTGGATGAGAGCGAGAGGGAGAAGGATACAAGGTAGTGGTCGGAAACTTGGAGGGGAGTTGCAATGAGGTTAGTGGAAGAACAGCATCTAGTAAAGATGAGGTCGAGCGTATTGCCTGCCTTGTGAGTAGGGGGGGGAAGGTGAGAGGGTGAGGTCAAAAGAGGAGAGGAGTGGAAAGAAGGAGGCAGAGAGGAATGAGTCAAAGGTAGACGTGGGGAGGTTAAAGTTGCCCAGAACTGTGAGAGGTGAGCCGTCCTCAGGAAAGGAGCTTATCAAGGCATCAAGCTCATTGATGAACTCTCCAAGGGAACCTGGAGGGCGATAAATGATAAGGATGTTAAGCTTGAAAGGGCTCGTAACTGTGACAGCATGGAATTCAAAGGAGGCGATAGACAGATGGGTAAGGGGAGAAAGAGAGAATGACCACTTGGGAGAGATGAGGATCCTGGTGCCACCACCCCGCTGACCAGAAGCTCTCGGGGTGTGCGAGAACACGTGGGCGGACGAAGAGAGAGCAGTAGGAGTAGCAGTGTTGTCTGTGGTGATCCATGTTTCCGTCAGTGCCAAGAAGTCGAGGGACTGGAGGGAGGCATAGGCTGAGATGAACTCTGCCTTGTTGGCCGCAGATCGGCAGTTCCAGAGGCTACCGGAGACCTGGAACTCCACGTGGGTCGTGCGCGCTGGGACCACCAGATTAGGGTGGCGAGCCCATGCTCGTCCATCTGCCCCAGAGCGGCCACGCGGTGTGGAGCGTTTGTATGGCATAAGGAAGAGCTGAACGGGAAAAAACGGATCATCTCCTCTTTAAAGTTCTGGAATTTGTTAGAAATCAGCCCTTGACTCCCAGAAAGGATCGGCCCGAACAGGTGTGGGAAATGACTAAATGAAGAATATGTGTGGGCTGGGAGAGAACAACTCACAGAGAAAGGAGAGGGTGGGCTGCCCGAGAGAGCAAGAGGGATCTGTGCAGAGACATGGAGAGAACAGGGATAGACAGACACATAGTTGACAGGCTACAGAAGAGGCTACGCTAATGCAAAGGAGATTGGAATGACAAGTGGACTACACGTCTTGAATGTTCAGAAAGTTAAGCTTACGTAGCAAGAATCTTATTGACTAAAATGATTAAAATGATACAGTACTGCTGAAGTAGGCTAGCTGGCAGTGGCTGCGTTGTTGACTTTGTAGGCTAGCTGGCAGTGGCTGCGTTGTTGACACTACACTAATCAAGTCGTTCCGTTCAGTGTAATAGTTTCAACAGTGCTGCTATTCGGGGGCTAGCTCGCTAGCTAGCAGTGTTGTTTACGTTACGTTGCGTTAAAAGAACGACAATAGTTGGCTAGCTAACCTAGAAAATCACTCCAGACTACACAATTATCTTTGATACAAAGACGGCTATGTAGCTAGCTAAGTAACTAGCTACGATCAAACAAATCTAAACGTAAGGAAAGCTTTGACTATGTACAGACTCAGTGAGCATAGACTTACTATTAAATACCTTTAGAACAAAAATAAAGTTAATTTTATTGTTTATTTCACTTTTATTAATTATCTACTTCACTTGCTTTGCAAATGTTAACAAGAGAGAAAGAGACAGAGAGATTGAGAGTGACAGAGAGAGAGTGACCACTAACCCACTAACACCTCTCTCAGACCACAGTAAAATCACAGTGTATCTGAGAAGAGTAGAGCCCAACCATGAAGCGTCACGGCCCAATAAATTATATGGGACTAAACAGGCCTATAGATGGAGTGCAAACAGTACAGACATCTACCAAAAAGCAACTAGTAGCCAAAAAATACAATCTCTCCTGGACAACTTTTTAGCCTTAACATTCTCCTTCAGCAATGAAGGTGTACATTTGGCCTTTTGGAACATAAACTTGGGGGAGGAACCACAGTCCTAGACAGGTTAACCCCCTGGCTTCCCCTTTTGTTCTGTGCGTGATTGTCATTGTCAACTGGTTTCTTTTTGTGCTCTGGATATTTAAGTTTATCCTTGTTGGAACGTTGCTTATTTTGAGAAAAGCTCAGATTTTTACTCATACCTGTGTCCTGCGCCTGACTCCGCCTTATCCATTCACCTAAAACATTGACAGAATCACGCACCACAACTATGGAGGAAGCAGGTGCACCCAGCCCTCATCTACCTGTGGAGGAGCGCGTCCAGCAGCACGCGACTATGTTACAGTCTTGGTACAGCCATGGATCACGTGCTGCAAACCATGGAACGATGGGAGAGAGGGGTTTTCCGGCAACCCCATCATCATCACCCCAGCTCCCACAACAACCACACCGATGTCCACCCCTCCTTCACCAGGATCCAGTAGGATTCGGCTCTCGCGCCCGGGGGCGAATGACAGAACGGCTGCCGGGTACCAGGGGTTCCCACTCCAGCTGGAGCTCTACCTGGCAACCGTTCAGCCAGCCCCTTTGGGACACGAGAGAGTGAGCGCCCTCATCTGCTGTCTGACTGGTAAAGCCCTGGAATGGGCCAACGCCATCTGGGGAAGGGAAGGACCGACGTTGGACAATTAGGAGGATTTCACTGCGAGGTGGGGAACGCTTGTATCATCTCAGACAGTAGATGAGGAGCGGGGCGGGGGAACGCTTGTATCATCTCAGACAGGGATGAGGAGCGCGGCGGGGGAACGCTTGTATCATCTCAGACAGGGGATGAGGAGCGCGGCGGGGGAACGCTTGTATCATCTCAGACAGGGGATGAGGAGCGCGGCGGGGGAACGCTTGTATCATCTCAGACAGGGTATGAGGAGCGCGGCGGGGGAACGCTTGTATCATCTCAGACAGGGGATGAGGAGCGCGGCGGGGGAACGCTTGTATCATCTCAGACAGGTGATGAGGAGCGCGGTGGGGGAACACTTGTATCATCTCAGACAGGGGATGAGGAGCGCGGCAGGGGAACGCTTGTATCATCTCAGACAGGGGATGAGGAGCGTGGCGGGGGAACACTTGTATCATCTCAGACAGGGGATGAGGAGCGCGGTGGGGGAACACTTGTATCATCTCAGACAGGGGATGAGGAGCGCGGCGGGGGAACGCTTGTATCATCTCAGACAGGGGATGAGGAGCGCAAAAGATTTCGCGCTGGACTTTCGAACTCTGGCCGTCGGCGCGGGATGGAATGAGCGGGCCGGAATGAGCGGGCCCTGATCGACCACTACAGGTGTAGTTTACACGAGGACGTTCGTAGGGAGCTAGCCTGCAGGGACACCACCCTTAACCTTGACCAGCTGGTGGACCTATCCATCTGACTGGATAACCTGTTGGCCTCCCGCAGACGTCCGGATCGGGGTCCGTCAGTTACATCCCCCAGCACTTCCCATCCAACGCCGATGGAGTTGGGAGGTGCTGCTATGAGGGGGACCGGAGGGGGGCCATTCCCTGCAACACCTGTGGCCACAGAGGGCACACTGCTGGTCGGTGCTGGGGTGGTTCCCCAGGGAGTCGAAGTAGCAGGCGGAGCGCTGGTGGATCATCCCAGGTGAGTAGGCACCCAACTCACCAGGAGCCCCCTGTTGCGCACATGTGGTTGTATATAGAATTTCCTGAGTTTTCCCTGCGTTCCAAGCATAAGGCGCTAGTAGATTCAGGCGCAGCTGGGAACTCATTGACCATTCCTTTGCACTTAGATTAGGCATCCGTATTGTTCCTGTTGATGTTCCCTTACCTGTACATGCCTTAGATAGTGGTCCTTTGGGGTCAGGGCTAATTAGGGAGGTCACAGCTCTACTCTGTATGATAACGCAGGAGGGTCATGAGGAGAGAATTAGTCTCTTCCTGATCTGAATACTCCGCTACACGCGCCGAGCATGTGTTCCTGGTACGCAGGGTGCTTGGTCAACTGTTGGAGCATGACCTGTACGTCAAGGCTGAGAAATGTCTGTTCTTCCAACAGTCCGTCTCCTTCCTAGGGTACCTCCTTTCGGAGTAAGGGGTGGAGATGGAGAATGACCGCATTTCAGCGGTGCGTAATTGGCCGACTCCAACCACGGTAAAGGAGGTGCAGTGGTTCTTAGGGTTTGCCAACTATTACCGGAGGTTTATCCGGGGTTTTGGTCAGGTAGCGGCTCCCATTACCTCCTTGCAGAAGGGGGGACCGGTGCGACTGCAGTGCTCAGCTGGGGAGGACAGGGCTTTTAGTCACCTGAAGGCTCTGTTTACCTCGGCTCCCATGCTGGCTCATCCTGATCCCTCCTTGGCATTCATAGTTGCGGTGGACTCGTCTGAGGCTGGGATAGGGGCTGTGCTGTCTCAGCACTCGGGTACGCCACTAAAGCTCCGCCCCTGTGCTTTCTTTTCGAAGAAGCTCAGCCCGGCGGAGCGAAACTATGATGTGGGGACCGGGAGCTGTTGGCTGTTGTCGGGGCTCTGTAAGACGTCCTGTCGTGTCGTGTCCTTTGTATATATCATTTTTTAAAAGTTTTTACATATTTTTGTTCGCATATCTTTTAAAACATTTTGCTAAACCTCAGCTTCCAAATACTCTCCTGCAACCCGCCTCACCCTAAAGTATTTATATTTACTTCGGAACCGGAACCCCTTAACTGAAGCTAGCCAGCTAACTACCAGCTATGCTAGCGGTCTTCAGCTAACCGGTCATCAGCTAACCTTTAGCTCGGAAAGCTCTCGCCAGTTCGAACAACGCGACCTCAACCAGAGCATAACGGACCTATTCATTTTTTATCCCTGGATTCCCACCGCAAACGGAACATTTTTCAGCTGGATCTTCACAACTAGCTATCTAGCTAAACCGCATCTCCGGATGATTACTCCTGGCTAGCGTTTCCACCCACTTAGCTTGAAGCTAGCCCGGCCAGAGCCCCTGTGCTACCACCGTAGCATTCTCCTGGGCTACAATACCCGGACCCACGACCTGTCTATCGATGTCACCGCATGAAGAGGAATAAACAGACTCACCCCATCGCGACGTCCCCCAAAGGCTAACTCTCTAGCCCTTGCCATCTCCTTGCATGCTAATTTGGCCTGCTAACTGCTAGCTTGTTTAGCCCCGGTCTGCTAACTGCTACCTTGTTTAGCCCCGGCCTACTAACTATTAGCTTGTTAGCACAGGCCTGCTAACCGTCTGAATCGCCGCGTCGCAAACACTCACCGGACCCATATTTACTTTCTATCTCTTTTCAATTTTTTATTTGTTTATACCTTCCGGTAACCTGCCTCACCCAATGTGATACAGAATCGCTATTATTTTAAATTTTTAGAACACACTCAAGAACCTCCAGAAGCTAACCAGCTAACTAGCTACAAGCTATTTAGTCATTGTTAGTTTTTTTTTACCTGGATAACACTCGCCAGTCCAGCTTCCCTGCCCCATCCACCGCTGCCCCCTGGACACTGATCACTTGGCTACATAGCTGATGCACGCCAGACTGTCCATTAATCACGGTACTCCATTCTGCTTGTTTATGTTTTCTCTGTCGGCCCCGTTGCCTAGTCAACGCCATTTTACCTGCTGCTGTTGTGCGAGCTGATTAGCTGTTGTTGTCTCACCTACTGTTTAAGCTAGCTTTCCCAATTCAACACCTGTGATTACTGTATGCCTCACTGTATGTCTCTCTCAAATGTCAATATGCCTTGTATACTGTTGTTCAGGTTAGTTATCATTGTTTTAGTTCACAATGGAGCCCCTAGTTCCACTCTTCATACCCCTGATACCTCCTTTGTCCCACCTCCCACACATGCGGTGACCTCACCCATTACAACCAGCATGTCCAGAGATACAACCTCTCTCATCATCACCCAGAGCCTGGGCTTACCTCCGCTGTACCCGCACCCCACCATACCCCTGTCTGCGCATTATGCCCTGAATATATTCTACCATGCCCAGAAACCTGCTCCTCTTATTCTCTGTCCCCAACGCTCTTGGCGACCAGTTTTGATAGCCTTTAGCCGCACCCTCATACTACTCCTTCTCTGTTCCGCGGGTGATGTGGAGGTAAACCCAGGCCCTGTATGTCTCCATACACCCTCATCTGTTGACTTCTGTGATCGAAAAAGCCTTGGTTTCATGCATGTCAACATCAGAAGCCTCCTCCCTAAGTTTGTTTTACTCACTGCTTTAGCACACTCTGCTAACCCTGATGTCCTTGCCATGTCTGAATCCTGGCTCAGGAAGGCCACCAAAAATTCTGAGATTTCCATACCCAACTATAACATCTTCCATCAAGATAGAACTGCCAAAGGGGGAGGAGTTGCAGTCTACTGCAGAGATAGCCTGCAAAGTAATGTCATACTTTCCAGGTCCATACCCAAACAGTTCGAACTACTAATTTTGAAAATTACTCTCTCCAGAAATAAGTCTCTCACTGTTGCCGCCTGCTACCGACCCCCCTCAGCTCCCAGCTGTGCCCTGGACACCATTTGTGAATTGATCGCCCCCCATCTAGCTTCAGAGTTTGTTCTGTTAGGTGACCTAAACTGGGATATGCTTAACACCCCGGCAGTCCTACAATCTAAGCTAGATGCCCTCAATCTCACCCAAATCATCAAGGAACCCACCAGGTACAACCCTAACTCTGTAAACAAGGGCACCCTCATAGACGTCATCCTGACCAACTGGCCCTCCAAATACACCTCTGCTGTCTTCAACCAGGATCTCAGCGATCACTGCCTCATTGCCTGTATCCGCTACGGAGCCGCAGTCAAACGACCACCCCTCATCACTGTCAAACGCTCCCTAAAACACTTCTGTGAGCAGGCCTTTCTAATCGACCTGGCCCGGGTATCCTGGAAGGACATTGACCTCATCCCGTCAGTTGAGGATGCCTGGTCATCCTTTAAGAGTAACTTCCTCACCATTTTAGATAAGCATGCTCCGTTCAAAAAAATGCAGAACTAAGAACAGATACAGCCCTTGGTTCACTCCAGACCTGACTGCCCTCGACCAGCACAAAAACATCCTGTGGCGGACTGCAATAGCATCGAATAGTCCCCGCGATATGCAACTGTTCAGGGAAGTCAGGAACCAATACACGCAGTCAGTCAGGAAAGCTAAGGCCAGCTTCTTCAGGCAGAAGTTTGCATCCTGTAGCTCCAACTCCCAAAAGTTCTGGGACACTGTGAAGTCCATGGAGAACAAGAGCACCTCCTCCCAGCTGCCCACTGCACTGAGGCTAGGTAACACGGTCACCACCAATAAATCCATGATTATCGAAAACTTCAACAAGCATTTCTCAACGGCTGGCCATGCCTTCCGCCTGGCTACTCCAACCTCGGCCAACAGCTCCGCCCCTCCCGCAGCTACTCGCCCAAGCCTCTCCAGGTTCTCCTTTACCCAAATCCAGATAGCAGATGTTCTGAAAGAGCTGCAAAACCTGGACCCGTACAAATCAGCTGGGCTTGATAATCTGGACCCTCTATTTCTGAAACTATCCACCACCATTGTCGCAACCCCTATTACCAGCCTGTTCAACCTCTCTTTCATATCGTCTGAGATCCCCAAGGATTGGAAAGCTGCCGCAGTCATCCCCCTCTTCAAAGGGGGAGACACCCTGGACCCAAACTGTTACAGACCTATATCCATCCTGCCCTGCCTATCTAAGGTCTTCGAAAGCCAAGTCAACAAACAGGTCACTGACCATCTCGAATCCCATCGTACCTTCTCCGCTGTGCAATCTGGTTTCCGAGCCGATCACGGGTGCACCTCAGCCAAGCTCAAGGTACTAAACGATATCATAACCGCCATCGATAAAAGACAGTACTGTGCAGCCATTTTCATCGACCTTGCCAAGGCTTTCGACTCTGTCAATCACCATATTCTTATCGGCAGACTCAGTAGCCTCGGTTTTTCGGATGACTGCCTTTCCTGGTTCACCAATTACTTTGCAGACAGAGTTCAGTGTGTCAAATCGGAGGGCATGCTGTCCGGTCCTCTGGCAGTCTCTGTGGGGGTGCCACTGTGTTCAATTCTTGGGCCGACTCTTTTCTCTGTATATATCAATGATGTTGCTCTTGCTGCGGGCAATTCCCTGATCCACCTTTACGCAGACGACACCATTCTATATACTTCCGGCCCGTCCTTGGACACTGTGCAATCTAACCTCCAAACGAGCTTCAATGCCATACAACACTCCTTCCGTGGCCTCCAACTGCTCTTAAACGCTAGTAAAACCAAATGCATGCTTTTCAACCGATCGCTGCCTGCACCCGCATGCCTGACTAGCATCACCACCCTGGATGGTTCCGACCTTGAATATGTGGACATCTATAAGTACCTAGGTGTCTGGTTAGACTGTAAACTCTCCTTCCAGACTCATATCAAACATCTCCAATCGAAAATCAAATCAAGAGTCGGCTTTCTATTTCGCAACAAAGCCTCCTTCACTCACGCCGCCAAGCTTACCCTAGTAAAACTGACTATCCTACCGATCCTCGACTTCGGCGATGTCATGTACAAAATTGCTTCCAACACTCTACTCAGCAAACTGGATGCAGTTTATCACAGTGCCATCTGCTTTGTCACTAAAGCACCTTATACCACCCACCACTGCGACTTGTATGCTCTAGTCGGCTGGCCCTCGCTACATATTCGTCGCCAGACCCACTGGCTCCAGGTCATCTACAAGTCCATGCTAGGTAAAGCTCCGCCTTATCTCGGTTCACTGGTCACGATGGCAACACCCATCCGTAGCACACGCTCCAGCAGGTGTATCTCACTGATCATCCCTAAAGCCAACACCTCATTTGGCCGCCTTTAGTTCCAGTACTCTGCTGCCTGTGACTGGAACGAATTGCAAAAAAAAAATTGCTGAAGTTGGAGACTTTTATTTCCCTCACCAACTTCAAACATCTGCTATCTGAGCAGCTAACCCATCGCTGCAACTGTACATAGTTTATTGGTAAATAGCCCACCCATTTTTACCTATCACATCCCCATACTGTTTTTATTTATTTACTTTTCTGCTCTTTTGCACACCAATATCTCTACCTGTACATGACCATCTGATCATTTATCACTCCAGTGTTAATCTACAAAATTGTAATTATTCGCCTACCTCCTCATGCCTTTTGCACACAATGTATATAGACTCCCCTTTTTTTCTACTGTGTTATTGACTTGTTAATTGTTTACTCCATTTGTAACTCTGTGTTGTCTGTTCACACTGCTATGCTTTATCTTGGCCAGGTAGCAGTTGTAAATGAGAACTTGTTCTCAACTAGCCTACCTGGTTAAATAAAGGTGAAATTAAAAAATGTAAATAATAAAAACCGTTGGCTTGAGGGGGCGAGACACCCTTTCCTCATTTGGACTGACCACCGCAATCTGGAGTACATTCGGGCGGCGAGGAGACTGAACCCTCTCTAGGCAAGGTGTGCCATGTTTTCCCCCCGTTTTGTTTTCACCCTTTCCTACAGACCAGGCTCCCAGAACGTTAAGGCAGACACACTGTCCCAGGTGTATGACACAGAGGAGCGGTCCGCGGATCCCAGAGCCATGCGTCAAGGGGGGTACTGTCATGACTTCTGCGGAAGTTGGTCCCTCTCCTTGTTCGGGCGACGTTTGTCGGTCGACGTCACCAGCTTTCTAGTCACCACCGATCCATATTTCATTTTCGTTTTGGTTTTGCCTTCATTGTACACACCTGGTTTCCATTCCATAATCATTGTTCCTTATTTAACCCTCTGGCTTCCAGAGCGTGATTGTCGTTGTCAAGTGGTTTCATTTTCTTCTCTGGATATTTATGTTTATCCTTGTTGGAACATTGCTTATTTTGAGTAAAGCTCAGATTTTTACTCACACCTGAGTCCACCTTATCCATTCACCTAGAACGTTGACACCTTGGCTAATCTAAAGAAGCATAAGAGCAAACCAGAAATAACAGAAAATGAAAAATGGTTTGATAATGATATCAAAAATCTAAGAAAGTCATTGAGAAATATATCCAATCAACAACACAGAGAACCAGACTACAAAAATATACTGAAGCAATACAAACACACCCTAAGAACAAAAAAGGAACAGCACATTAGAAATCACCTGCATGTAATTGAGGAATCCATAGAATCAAACCACTTTTGGGAGAATTGGAATAATTTATGCAAACCTCATCATGAGGAATTGGCTGTGGAGAAATCACTTTGCAAACTTCTACAGCAATATAACAAAGCGCCCAGAACAAAAAAAATATATACAAGAAAAATGACAAATCCTTGAATCAGCAGTCAAAGACTATCAGAATCCTGTGGACACCCCAATTACAGAAGAATAATTATGGGAAAAACTATGCACTCTCCAACCCCAAAAGGCCTGTGGTGCTGATGGTATTTTAAATTAAATTATCAAATATACAGACCACAAATTCAAATTGGCTACACTCAAACACGTCAACATTATTCTCAGTGCAAGTATTTCCCCTGATATTTGGAACCAGGGATTGATCACACCAATCTATAAAACGGAGACAAATTTGACCCAAATAATTACAGAGGAATTTGCGTTAACAGTAACTTGGGGAAATTCTCTGCAGTATTATAAATAGCAGACTACACCATTTCCTTGACGAATACAACGTCCTGAGCAGATTGGATTTCTAAAAAATGATCGTACAACAGACCACATTTACACCCTCCACACTCTAATTGACAAACAAGACAACCAAAACAAAGGCAAAATGTACTCGTGTTTTGTAGATTTCAAGAAAGCATTTGATTCAATTTGGCATGAAGGTCTTTTTTATAAACTAATAGAAAGTGGTATAAAACATTAGAAGAATCGGCAGCACCTGGTATCACCCTACACAACACTAAAATCAAGTGTCTGCTGTACGCAGATGACCTGGTGCTGCTGTCTCCCACTAAAGAGGGGTTACAGCAGCACCTAGATCATTTTCACAGGATCTATCAGACCTGGGCTCTGACCATTAACCTAAAACAAAACAAATATAATGATATTCCAAAAAAAAGGTCCAGAAATAAGGATGACCAATATAAATTCTATTTGGACACAGTTCTATTAGAACACACCAAAAACCACACATATCTGGGACTAAATATCAGCAACACAGGTAGCTTTCACATGGCTGTGAATGAGCTGGGAGACAAAGCAAGAAGAGCATTCTATGCCATTAAAAGGAACATTAAAATCGAAATTCCAATTAGAATCTGGCTCAAAATGTTCCAATCGGTTATAGAACCAATTGCTCTATATGACAGTGAAGAATGGGGTCCAATCTCTAGTAATGAATTCACCAAATGGGACAAACATCCAAATGAAATACTTCATGCAGAGTTTTGCAAGACTGTACTGCAAGTACAAAGAAAAACTCCAAATAACATATGTAGAGCAGATTTGAATAGAAAAAAGAGCCATCAAATTTTACACCCATCTAAAAACAAGTGACCCAAAACATTCCATCACACAGCTCTACAATGTCAAGAGATGAAACCAGAGAAGAGTCCCCTCAGCCAGCCTGTTCTGAGGCTCAGTTCACAAACCCAAACCAACCCGATAGAGTCTCAGGACAGCACTCACAAAATCTGGCCCAAACAAATCATCACAAAACAAAAATAAATATATCACCTATTGGAAAGACACCACGAAAAATCTAAGTAAACTTCAACGCTATTTGGCTCTAAACAGACAGTACTTGGTGGCAGACTATCTGACCACTGTGATTGATAGAAACCTGGGGAAAACATTGACTAGGTACAGACTCAGTGAGCACAGTCTGGTTATAAAGACTGGTCATCACAGACAAACCTGGCTGCCCAGAGAGGACAGTCTGGTTATAAAGACTGGTCATCACAGACAAACCTGGCTGCCCAGAGAGGACAGTCTGGCTATAGAGACCGGTCGTCACAGACAAACCTGGCTGCCCAGAGAGAACAGTCTGTGCTCAATCTGCTCCAGGGGAGAGGTAGAGACAGAGCTGTATTTCCTATTACACTGTGACAAATACTCAGACCAAAGAGAATATTTCTTTCCCAAAATTATAATTCAATACAAAGAATTTGAAATTACAAAAAATGAAGAAAAAAATCAAATATTTATTGGGTGAAAAGCCAAAATGTGCAGCCAAATATGTGTCCTCCTGCCACAACCTGAGGGACAGTCAGTGAAAAGTGCAATGTAATGAGAGAGAGAGAGAGAGAGAGAGAGAGAGAGAGAGAGAGAGAGAGAGAGAGAGAGAGAGAGAGAGAGAGAAGAGAGAATAGAGAGAGAGAGCCATAGAAAGAGAGAGAGAGAGAATAGAGAGAGAGAGAGAAGAGGGAGAGAGAGAAAGAGAGACAGAGAGAGAGGGAGATAATCAAGGAGTTCAGGTAGGTACTCACCAGAGTGACCCCGTCATCATTGCGTAAGTTGAGACTGCCCCTGCTGGAGACCAGCTGTCTAACATCAGACAACATGGTGCTGGGCCTCTGCGTTCGCATGGTGTACATGGACGGCACATCTACACCTGGAACTACACATCAACACACACATCTTAGTACAGCAAACACACACCCCAGGCACACACACACACACACTGTGACCCTTTACATTAGAATGAAATAAAAGGCATTGGATGGAAATGCTCTTTTTTGCAGAAATGCCTTTTTGGAAGTGAATTTTCTTGTGCCTTAATAACAAACTCTTAATCTGTAAATATTGATAAAATGCGAAATCACAAAGCTGTTTAGACACTGAGAAAGTACTGAATCTTGCCTAGCAATGATTGGTTGAGATAATCAGGTGACTGGGACATTCATGAGAAAGAGTGTCCATTCTGTCACTCAAGGCTTCTCTGTCAAATGGCACATCCTGCTCCCTGCTACCCTGGATATTTCAAAGTTCCATTGAATTTACTCATATTTTCATCATGGACTACATGCAAAGTGTAGCTACAGCTTACTACATAACATAGTCATGTTACTATGGCAACAGAGACTTCTAGAGTGTAACATGGTAGTGTGCCACAGCAGGAAGAGGAGAGAGAGGCATTGGCATGAGGGGATAGAGAGCAGCTATAGGGGGTTTGGGATGAGGGGAGGGGCCATGATGGCATGGGGGAGCAAGGGACACTCCAGACAGGTCACAGGCAGGAGGGGCTGAGATGGGTGGGTGGGTGTGTGTGTGTGTGTGTGTGTGTGTGTGTGTGTGTGTGTGTGTGTGTGTGTGTGTGTGTGTGTGTGTGTGTGTGTGTGTGTGTGTGTGTGTGTGTGTGTGTGTGTGTGTGTGTGTGTGTGTGTGTAGAGTGATATCTGAGGTGACTTCTGCAGTCCCATCTGTCATGTGACTAAAGACGGATGAGCTTGGGGGATCTTTCTCTCTGTATTTCAGTCTCTACTCCATCTGTACTGTCATCTCTCCTTTTTTATCTTTGCCATCTCTGTCTCATCTCGTTCTCTCTCCCATCTCTGTTGACCTTCTTCATTCCTCGCTGGAGTGAGGTACTCTACTGTCAGTCAGCCTGAGGGAGAGCTTAACTTTCACACCCACACCGGTCCCCCCACACACACACACACCGGCCACACACACAAGCCCACACACACCCACACCGGCCCCCACACACCGGCACACCGGCGCGCACACACACACACACACACACACACACACACACACACACACACACACACACACACACACACACACACACACACACACACACACACACACACACACACACACACACACACACACACAGGATGTGATGACCGTAGCTCTTTGGGAAATGTAAAGTGGGTCAGAATCAGAAGGCAGCGGAAGTTGCATGAATATCAGAGTGTACTGTAAGCTCATGTCACATTTATACTGTGGCGTCTGCAAAAGAAAGTTATCAACAGTATCTTGACAAGATGACGAGTGCCTTAAAAAAGTAAGAACAATTGACAGTTGGACATTGTCAGACATGAGTATGCATGGTGGGTCTGAGGGTGGGACTGAGGGAGAGCAGGAGATTGGAGACAGTAGGAGAGGGAAAGTGGAGAAAGTAGGAGAGGGAGAGTGGAGAAAGGAAGAGTTAAGAGAGGGAGAGTGGAGAGTGGAGAAAGTAAGAGTGGAGAAAGGGAGAGAGGAGAGTGGAGAAAGTAAGAGTGGCGAAAGGGCGAGAGGAGAGTGGAGAAAGGAAGAGTGAAGAGAGGGAGAGTGGAAAGTGGAGAAAGTAGGAGAGGGAGAGTGGAGAAAGTAGGAGAGGGAGAGTGGAGAAAGTAGGAGAGGGAGAGTGGAGAAAGGAAGAGTGAAGAGAGGGAGAGTGGAGAGTGGAGAAATTAGGAGAGGGAGAGTGGAGAAAATAGGAGTGGAGAAAGGGAGAGAGGAGAGTGGAGAAAGTAAGAGTGAGTGAAGAGAGGGAGAGATGAGAGTGTGGAGAGAGTGGAAAGAGTGGCGAGAGTGAGAGTGGAGAGTGGAGAGAGGCGAGATGAGTGTAGAGAGTGAGATTGGAGAGAGTGAGAGTGGCAAAAGGAAGATGGGTGAGTGGAGAGAAGGAGAGTGGACAGAAGGAGAGTGGGGAGCAAAGAGGGGGGAGTGGAGAGAGGGAGAAAGGAGAGTGGAGAAAGAAAGAGTGGAAAAAGGGAGAGAGGAGAGTAGCGAGAGGGAGAGAGGAAAGAGGGAGAGTTGAAAGAAATAGAGAAGGCAAGTGGAGAGAGGGAGATTGGGGGCATAGGAGGAAATCTCCAACTTGTTCTCACAGTCTCATGTCAAAATTAAACGTTTATCCACGTTTCTCAAACATCACATTTTGAAGTTGTTGCAAACATTGAATTTCGAAGCGTTTAAGGTTGAGTTGAGACATTAACTACCCATTTTTTCAGTTAAGGTTTGGGACAAGCAAAAAAAGAAACAACACAAAACAACTTCCTATCGCTGGATTCGAACTTGCAACCTTTGGAATCAGAGGCAGATGCTAGCGCCCATTCGCCATAACCGCCCAGAACATCCTAGCAACACCAAAACCTATTTGAAGCTAATAGTGTTCACTGTTGCCCCTAGTGGCTGGCTTCCACGTCATGTCCATGTGTCCTCAGACATGGTTGGACTTCGAATACTGACTTCTATCACAAGTGATCTGCCTAGAACTCTTCCCCACACAGTAATAATAAATCACCATACGCCTGATGCTACCCCAGGGATGGAGGGAGAGGATGGTATGTGGTCCACTCTCCGTCAGCCTGTCATCCCCCTCTCTTTGTCTATCCATCAATACGTGCTCTGTATTGATGGAGGCGCTAAGTGGCTTTTACTCTGAGGCAGATGGGTGTTGTCTGTACAGGACCAACAGTGGTCCTGCTAACACATTAGCATGTTAGGGCCTCCAACACCCTACCAGGGAGCTGGAACATAACCCTCAGTCTGAGTTGAGTTGAGCTCAGTTACATATGGACACAGTGTGCTGGATTAGCTGTGCTGGGCTGGTTTGGATTGGACTGACTGGGATAGGCTGGATAGGGCTGGACATGGCTGGGCTGGGCTCACCATGGCTGGGCTGGACTAAGTTGGGACCAATAGGGCTAGATAGGCCAACCATCCATGGGAACATTCCTTCTCATTAATAAGTCATGTTATAATTGCATGTGGACAAAATTAAGACATTATCTCATGAATGAGAAATTAAACATTATATTTCAGTAATTTTCCCTCTTCAGTTCCTTTTCTATTCAGTCTCTTTCTTTAACTGCTGTGATAAGATGCAAATGAGCACTACAGCAGGCAGTAAATTAACAAACAGAGACGTTATATGGACAACAACAAAATGTCTCACCGCAGAAATAATAGGTCCTCACCAGAGTCATTGTTTGGGGGTAGAAAAAAATACTATCCACTGGAGGAAAGATGGCTGTCCGCTCCTAAGGACTGTGGGTTCTTGTCCTCTGTGGACAACGTGAGTAAGACACACTAGCCGCGACTTCAGAGCATGCTGGCTGGAGTGTTTACAGACATATTCAATCTCTCCCTATCTCAGTCTGCTGTCCCCACTTGCTTCAAGATGTCCACCATAGTTATTGTACCCAAGAAAGCAAAGGTAACTGAGCTAAATGACTATAGTCCCGTAGCACTCACTTCTGCCATAATGAAGTGCTTTGAGAGGCTAGTTAAGGATCATATCACCTCCACCCTACATGACACCCTAGACCCTCTTCAATTCGCATACCGCCCCAATAGATCCACAGATGATGCAATCGCCGTTGCACTGCACACTGCCCTGTCCCATCTGGACAAGAGGAATACCTATGTAAGAATGGTGTTCATTGACTGTTACGGATACAGTTATCCTGTGTGTGTGTGTATGTGTGTGTGTATCCTGTGTGTGTGTTTCTTTTCTCTCCTTCTCCCCTCGCTCTGGATAAGAGCGTCTGCTAAATGACTTAAATGTAATGTAAATGTAAAATCATCACTCCCCAATCAGTCAACAATCAATCATCAATCAGAAGACACACCTCCTCCTATTTCCTGACCTATCACAGTTCCTTCCCCATGGTTTAAAAACCCCATTTGTTTGTTCTAAAGCTCAGCTCAGCTCAGCTCAATCTCTCGCTCAATCTCTCGCTCAATCTCTCTGTAAATGCCATGTCTGTAGGTCTCTGTGTTTCACTCTCGCTTTGTATCTTAACCTCTCTTTTGTTTAAGCACCTCATAGCACTTTGTCATCACCTGTGAGTATTGTTTTTGTTTATGGTGTTTGTGTTTAATTGCTGGTGGGAAAAAGGGGAAACCAAGACAAGTCGCCCATGGGCATACACTACCCGTAGGTGAACTTTGTTAAATACACTAGTTAGAACTGGGCAGACCACCCACTGTATTTTTGGTTAGTTAGTTAGTTGTTGTTAAAGTAGGCTAGTCTAGCTTAGGGGTGTGTTTTTGTATATTTATTGTTTCTTTCCTTGGGTCCAGCTCAGCCCCTTTTCCTGCTCCCCCCATTACCGTGTGTTTATAAATAAACCTAGAGTTTGACGGTAGATTTCTGTTGTCGTGGTTATTTCATTCACACTTTTACTTTGTCACAATAATAATTTGCATGAGTTATGTTACGGGTCTCATTACCATCCCCCCTAGACTGTCGGGCCAAAAGGGATTCGTAACATTGACTATAGCTCAGCCTTCATCATAGTACCCTCCAAGCCCATCATTAAGCTCGGGGCCCTGGGTCTGAACCCCACCCTGTGCAACTGGGTCCTAGACTTTCTGACGCCCACCCCAGGTGGTGAAGATAGGAAACAACACCTTCAGTACGCTGATCCTCAACACAGGGGCCCCACAAGGGTGTGTGCTCAGCCCTCACCTGTACTCCCTGATTACCAGTGACTGCATGGCCACGCACCAACTCAATCATCAGGTTTGCAGACTACACAACAGTAGTAAGTCTGATTATCAGCAATGATAATTACGAGACCAACTACAGGGGGAGATGAGGTCCCTGGCGGACTGGTGCCAGGAAAATAACCTCTCCCTCAATGACGACAAAATGAAGGAGCTGATCGTGGACTTCAGGATAAACCAGAGAGAGCATGCCCCTATCCACATTGATGGACCGCAGTGGAGAATGTGAAAAGCTTCAAGTTCCTCTGTGTACACATCACTGACGATCTGAAATGGTCCACCCACACAGACTCTTCGACCTCAGGAGGCTGAAGAAATTTGTCTAGGCCCCTAAGACCCTCACAAACTTTTACAGATGTACAATTGAGAACATCCTGTTGGGCTGTATCAAAACCTGGCACGGCAACTGCACTTCCCGTAACCGCAGGGCTCTCCAGAGAGTGGTGCGGTCTGCCCAACGCATCACTGGGGCACACTGCCTGCCCTCCAGGACACCTACAGCACCCGATGTCACAGGAAGGCCAAAAAGAACATCAAGGACATCAACCACCTGAGCCACGGCCTGTTGACCCCATAATAATCCAGAAGGCGAGTTCAGTACAGAAACATCAAAGGAGGGACCGAGAGACTGAAAAACAGCTTCTATCTCGAGGCCATCTAAAAGTTCAACAGCAACCACTAGCCGGCTACCACCAGGTTATTCAACCCTGCACCTTAGAGGCTGCTGAACTACAGTGCCTTCGGAAAGTACTCAAGACTCCTTGACTTTTTCCACGTTTTTTTTTATGTTACAACCTTAATCTAAAATGTATTTTAAAAACAATTATCATCATGGAGAATATGCCTTGACAAAATAAAAAACATGTTTTTAGAACTTTTAACATTGAAGGTCCCCAAGAACACAGTGGCCTCCAACATTCTTAAATGGATGAAATTTGGAACCACCAAAACTCTTTCTAGAGCTGGCCGCCCGGCCAAACTGAGCAATTGAGGGAGAAGGGCCTTGGTCACGGAACCCGTCTGGCCACTCTAGAGTTCCTCTGTGTAGATGGGAAAACCTTCCATAAGAACAACCACCTCTGCAGTACTCCACCAATCAGGCCTTTATGGTAGAGCGGCCAGACGGAAGCCACTCCTCAGTAAAAGACATAAGACAGCCAGCTTGGAGTTTGCCAAAAGTCACCTAAAGACTCTCAGACCATGAGAAAAAAGATTATCTGGTCTGATGAAACCAAAATGAAACCAAAAACCTCTTTGGCCTGAATACCAAGCATCACGTCTGGAGGAAACCTGGCACCATCCCTACGGTGAAACATGGTGGTGGCAGCATCATGCTGCAGGGATGTTTGTCAGCGGCAGGGACTGGGAGACTAGTCAGGATCAAGGCAAAGATCAAAGTACATTAGAGATCCTTAAAGAAAACCTGCTCCAGAGCTCTCAGGACCTCAGACTGGGGCAAAGGTTCTCCTTCCAACAGGATAACGACCCTAAGCACACAGCTAAGACAACGCAGGAGTGGCTTTGGGACAAGTTGCTTGTCACTCCCTGACCATAGAGGGCCCTCGGGGTTCTCTATGGTGTGATAGGTCAGGGCGTGACTAGGGGGTTTCTAGGTATTAAGGTTTTTTGATGGGCAGGGGCACAAGGGACAGTCCGTCTGGGAGTCAATGAAGCAGTTTGAGGAGGGATATCGGAGAGAGATGTTGGCTAGGAGTATGCTTCAACGCAGGTGTTTTGATGAGCGTGTCATCAGTCCGGTGCAACCTGTGCCGGCTCCATGCACCAGGCCTCCAGTGAGCATTCCCAGCCCAGTACGTCCTGTGCCAGGTGCCTGCTCCCCGCACTCGCCCTGAAGAGCGTGTCAACTCTACTCAAGCTGAGCCTTGGTCCAATTATTCATATGACGGTCGTGACATCGCTGAATGTCCTTGAGTGGCCCAGAGAGAGCCCGGACTTGAACCAGATCGAACATCTCTGGAGAGACCTGAAAATAGCTGTGCAGCAATGCTCCCCATACAACCAGGGTCTGAAGAGAGGAATGGGAGAAACTCCTCAAATACAGGTGTGCCAAGTTTTTAGCATCATACCCAAGAATGCTCGAGGCTGTAATCGCTGCCAAAGGTGTGTCAACAAAGTATTGAGTAAATGTTCTGAATACTTATGCAAATGTAACATTTCTGTTTTACATTTTTCATGGGAAATTTCCTGGCCATGGAAACAAAATATCGACGTGTTGATCCCCGAGCCACTTAGTTATGGAAAGGTGCTCCATCATACAGGAAAAGGCATTGTTCGTCACCAAACTGTTCCTAGATGGTTGGGAGAAGTTGCTCTTGGATGATGTGTTGCTATCATTCTTTTTTCATGGCTGTGTTCTTAGGCAAAATTGTGAGTCAGCCCACTCCCTTGGCTGAGAAGCAATCCCACACATGAATGGTCCCAAGATGCTTTACTGTTGGCATGACACAGGACTGATGGTAGAGCTCACCTTGTCTTCTCCGGACAAGCATTTTTCCGGATGCCCCAAACAATCGGAAAGGGGATTCATCAGAGAAAATGACTTTACCCGAGTCCTCAGCAGTCCCATCCAGTTTCCTTTTGCAGAATATCAGTCTGTCCCTGATGTTTTTCTTGGAGAGAAGTGGCTTCTTTGCTGCCCTTCTTGAAACCAGGCCATCCTCCAAAAAGCTTCACCTCACTGTGCGTGCAGATGCACTCACACCTGCCTGCTGCCATTCCTGAGCAAGCTCTGTACTGGTGGTGCCCCGATCCCGCAGCTGAATCAACTTTAGGAGACGGTCCTGGCACTTGCTGGACTTTCTTGGGCGCCCTGAAGCCTTTTTCACAACAATTGAACCACTCTACTTGAAGTTCTTGATCCAATAAATTATTGATTTAGGTGCAATCTTACTGGCAGCGATATCCTTGCCTGTGAAGCCCTTTTTGTGCAAAGCAATGATGACGGCAAGGGTTTTCTTGCAGATAACCATGGTTGACAGAGGAAGAACAATGATTCAAAGAACCACCCTCCTTTTGAAGCTTCTAGCTTCTATTCGAACTCAATCAGCATGATAGAGTGATCTACAGCCTTGCCTTCGTCAACACTCACACCTGTGTTAATGAAAGAATCACTGACATGATGTCAGCTGGTCCTTTTGTGGCAGGGCTGAAATGCAGTGGAACTATTTTGGGGGATTCAGTTCATTTGCATGGCAAAGAGGGACTTTTCAAATAATTGCAATTCATCTGATAACTCTTCATAACATTCTGAAGTATATGCAAATTGCCATCATTCAAATTGAGGCAGCAGACTTTGTGAAATGTTATATTTTTGTCATCCTCAAAACTTTTGGCCACGGCTGTACATACTGTATTCGACTGTATTTTAGTTAATACCACTCCGACAATGCTCGTCCTAATATTTATGTATTTCTTAATTCTATTCTTTTACCTTTAGATGTGTGTGTATTGTTGTGAATTGTTAGATACTACTACACTGTTGGAGCTAGGAAGACAAGCATTTCGCTACACCTGCATATGTATGTGACCAATTACATTTGATTTGATTTATATGAACATTTATGCAAAATAAACAATAGGGCTACCACCACAACAACCAAACAATACACAACAGAACACTACACAACACAACTCAACTCAACACAACATTACACAACACAACAATACATAACAGAACACTACACAACACTACACAACATAACTCAACACAACATTACAACAACACTACACAACAACAAAACACGACAACATAACACTACACACACACAACACAATAGTAAATCCTGTGAGGAGTGCTGTGCTACCGTTTTCCTCCAGGTGTTTTCGGATGATGTAGCTGGTCTCAGTTCCCTCGGTGGTGTAGTCCAGTGGATTGTTCCCGTTCACATCCTGCAGTAGAACATTCACCCCAGCCTTTCAAAACACCCGGAACGTTCGGAACCCACCATAGAACGAGGAGGGAGAGAAAGCAGAAGAGAGACACAAATAAGTTGAGTGGTTTCTCAGGTCATTTATCAGAGGGGGATCGATGATAATGTACGCCCAATTATCAGGCCCTCCCAGCAGTGTGTACCTGAGGAGAACCACAAGGACATAAACACTCACTGGAGGTATTTAATCAACTCATTAAATATGGGACTGTGGGGGCCCCAGGGCAGGGATGTGTGCACAACTCTGCCTTTTACTCTTCTCTCAATTCAATGTTTTTATTCAAAGGCTTTATTGGCATGGGAAACATATGTAAACATAGCCAAAGCAAGTGAAATAGACAATAAACACAAGTTAAATAAACAATCAAATGAACAGTAAACAGTACACTCACAAAAGTTCCAAAATAATAAAGCCATTTCAAATGTCATATTATGTATATATACACTGTTGTAACGATGTGCAAATAGTTAAAGTACAACATTGAAAATAAATAAAAGTAGGTATGGGTTGTATTTACAATAGTGTTTGTTTTTCACTGGTTGCCCTTTTCTTGCGGCAACAGGTAACAAATCTTGCTGCTGTGATTGCACACTGTGGTATTTCACCCAGTAGATATGAGAGTTTATCAAAATTGGGTTTGTTTTCGAATTCTTTGTGGATCTGTGTAATCTGAGGGAAATGTGTGTCTCTAACATGGTCAAACATTTGGCAGGAGGTTATGAAGTGCAGCTCAGTTTCCACCACATTTTATGGACAGCGTGCATACAGCCTGTCTTCTCTTGAGAGCCATGTCTGCCTACGGCGGCCTTTCTCAATAGCAAGGCTTTGCTCAATAAGTCTGTACATAGTCAAAACTTTCCTTGAGTTTAGGTCAGTCACAGTGGTCAGGTATTCTGCCACTGTGTACTCTCTGTTTAGGGCCAAATAGCATTCTACTTTGCTCTCTTTTGGAATGAATTATTTCCAATGTGTCAAGTAATTATCTTTTTGTTTTCTCATGATTTGATTGGGTCTAATTGTGTTGCTGTCCTGGGGCTCTGTGGGGTCTGTGGGGCTCTGTGGGCTCTGTGGGGTCTGTTATTTATTTTAGCCAGATCCTAATTAGTATGCCACATTTTATGTTCCTTTTGATGGCAATGAAGGCTCTTGCCTTGTCGCTGTGGTGCTGATGTTTAGGCCAAGGTATGTATAGTTTTTTGTGTGCTCTAGGGAAACGGTGTCTATTAAATTTGTATTTGTAATCCTGGCGACTGGACCTTTTTTGGAACATCATTATTTTTGTCATACTGAGATTTACAGTCATGACCCAGGTCTGACAGAATCTGTGCAGAACATCTAGGTGCTGCTGTAGGCCCTCCTTGGTTGGTGACAGAAGTACCAGATCATCAGTAAACAGAAGACATTTGACTTCAGATTCTAGTAGGTTGAGGCCATGTGCTGCAGACTGTTCTTGTGACCTCACCAATTTATTGATATAATGTTGAAGAAGGTGGGGCTTAAGCTGCATCCCTGTCTCACCCCATGGCCATGTGGGAAGAAATGTGTGTGTTTTTAACTGCACAGTTGTTGTTTGTGTCCATGGATTTTATCATGTTATATGTTTTTTTTCCATCAATTTGTATAGCAGACCCTCATGCCAAATTGAGTCAAAGGCTTTTTTTAAATCAACAAAGCATTAGAAGTCTTTGCATTTGTTTTGATTAGTTTGTCAATTAGGGTGTGCATGGTAAATACTTGGTCTGTCGTACAGTAATGACATTTGCTCAGTACATTGTTTTCACTGAGGAAATGTAAAGTCTGCTGTTAATGATAATGCAGAGGATTTTCCCAAGGTGGCTGGTGGTGCTGTGGTCTTGAGGTGGGTCTTCTCGGCATGGGTCCTCTATGTGTAGGTCCAGGGGGGAGAGTGTCTTGCTAGTATGGGCGGGGTGTTTATTGATCTGTGGCTCCTGTGTGAAGTGTTGGGACTGCGTTTGAGGGCGATGTCCTTTAGGGTCCGGGCGAAGGTGGACACTGCTGCCTTGTATAGGTAGACTTGGTCGTAAAGGCTGTTCAAGTCCAGGGTGAAATGGTGGGCCAGGGAAACATTTGGTTTTGAGACACGATCATGGGAAATACTTGTGCTTACCCGCTGTATGGTAGCAGGGTGGAAGTCTTTTCGTGTTAGCAGGGTGGAGACCACTTGCGCGTTGGGTAAAGTAGAAGAGGCTTTTTCAATCACTCCCTTTGGTGATGTGTCCACCCTTTTCTGCTCTGCTCCTTGTGGCTGTGTGTATTATTATGTGGCTGGGTGACCCTAGTTGGTCCTCAGACAGAAGGTCTAGGGTGCACTGAGTGTTTGGACACCAGAGTTAATAAGACACTCTGTGTTTGGGAAAAAGTACAATCTGTGTCTTGTGTATGTCCTCAATGGGTGTGGGTCGGTTGTCAGGAGGGCTATCAGGGTGGTTGATAGGGGGGGTGCTCAGAGGGGGTAGGATCCCCTGGGCTTGGGTTCTTCATTTGTCTGTCCTGCTGTGATGTCAACGCTATGGTCAGGATCTGGTGTGGTCCGTTCTGTTGTGGGGTCGAGACTTTTGTCAGGAGCTGAGGTGGGCTGTTCTGCTGGCTTCTCTGTGGGGGGTGGCCACCTCTCTACTGGGTTGTTCTCTGTCACACGCCATCTCTCTCTCTCTCTCTCTCTCTCTCTCTCTCTCTCTCTCTCTCTCTCTCTCTCTCTCTCTCTCTCTCTCTCTCTCTCTCTCTCTCTCTCTCTCTCTCTCTCTCTCTCTCTCTCTCTCTCTCTCTCTCTCTCTCTCGCTTTTCCTCTGTCTCTTTATCTCTGTCAATATCCCCTTTTCCCTCACTATAACTTACTTAACTTACTTAAAGTGGAACTAACAGCGTTTTAGCAACATGAAATCTTATTAAAATCTGTTCATGTACAGTCCCTGGAAGAATATGACACTTTATTTTATTTGTATTTATTTTTTACATTTGCTGACAAGGAAACACTTAGATTTGGTAATTTTCACATTTTTTAAAATTATTAGAATGTTTGGGAATGATGCATAGTAGGGCAATTGTGAAAATTCTTTAGCAATATAGAGTGAGAAAGCAGCTGTGTGTTTGGACAACTAAAAGACACTGCTGTAAATAAAACCTAACAAAACATCTTGCTCATACAACTGAATGGATTTCTGAAAATATGCAAATACCATGGGAGACCTCTTACATTTGGGAACTTTACAGTCCTATTAATCAAACAACCATGAAAAGGTAGGCTCTCTCTCCCTCAGTTATGCACATCAACAACAACAAGATCAACAACTAATGCCAGCCAGAGCGAGATGAGCTAAACATTAGATAAACATACTCAAACTTGTTCACCTAGTTGGCCGTCAAAATTGCACTGATAAACGATGGGGAATAGTAGCCTGCTCGTACTTCTGCAGCTTGCCTGTCAATGCTTGCTTGTCCCAACCTACATTTTGTCAACTGAATGGAAACTTGCCTGCCTGCCCGCCCATTTGATCAAAGGAAAATACATTTAATTGATAACTAGTTCATAAACTGCCGCCAGTGTGCCAGAATGCGCTCTGGGTCGTTAGTAAATTCAGAGCGTTGTAAGATTATCGGTTTGTACATTCAGAGAGTTTTGCTCTCCTAGCACATACTGCACCGATTGACCCTGGATGCTCTGACCAAGGAGTAGGGTTGATCCGTGTGTTCCTCAACAGCAGTCAAGTACACAAGTTAACTGGCCAAAGTTGGCTTGCTACTTCTAGACACAAATGGGAGAACACCTCACTCTAACCATTTCACTTGCCATAGCAGAGCTGGTTAGGCTGTTTACATTTAATCATGACTCTTATTTCTTCCCCCTACATTTACTGACACAGGTCATATTAAGCGGGTGTTGCATTTTTGTAAATTCATGAATTATTCTGCCTCTGTCACACTCAGATGAGAGTAATCGAAGTAGGTAGCCAGAGTGAATTTATGAACGGAAGAGATACTAACAGGATAACAGTTGTTCAAGTTCAGCATGGCTAGCTAGCAAAGATACTTTTTTAACACCTGCATCTAGCTGTACCACCAGATAAGGATGAGGGGGGAAAAGTCGATCACTCACCTACTCCTCCAATGACATGACATCCTCCCAGAAGCTACAGTAGCTAGCTAACATTAGCATCCAGGTTTTAGTCTTGCTTAATAAAGAGGTACATGAATAGATAGGCTAGCCTATTAGCCACATTATGACTTAGGATCAATTGCCATTGCTAGCTTGATTGTATTGACATTCCCAGCCATAGTTACATTCATCAGTTCTTGTCCAAAATATTGAGGCATTGAAACTGAAAGAGGGCATCCTGAATGGGAGGAGGCAGCAAACAATGTACCAGTCTGTGATTTACATCCTGATAGCAATATTACCAAGAAATACCAAGAAATGTATTGGTGAATAATATTAGCTAATCATTGCTTGAACTGCATCATTCTAGTTTGCCAATAATGCCTATACGTCATGGACTTGTTAGTCAAGTAGAACCTATTTTTAAAACCTCTTATGAAGTTGGTTTTGTAGCATAAACTGGGAATTAGATTTTTTTTTCACTGATATTATGATTGTCTGTTTGTTTCTTATTTGCTAAGGAGTTAAAGCACTGTCAGTTCCACTTTAAGCTAACACATTTCCTTTCAAGTCGCCATTGTCAGTCCTTCCCCGTACATTGCTGTTTGCCTAAACAATAAAATATGTTGCAGTGTAACGAATGTGGCTGGGCTGGGGCAGATAAGAGGGACAGGGGTCTTTAAGTGAGGCTCCTTATTGAATATTTACCGCTAATAGAATTCTAACGACCATGTTAAGACAGAACACGAGATGAATTGGCTAGTCCTCAGGCAGACAGAGAGAAGTGGAGTGTGTGTGTAGAGGGGGTTGGAGACGGTTTTACCTAATATAGAGAATGGAGGAAGAGGAATATCTAGACGATGGACATAGGCTACAGGGTGACTTGCAAATGCTGAACCCAAATCTGCAGTCCAAACCCTTGTATCTCAGCGCCCTGGACCATTAAATGCAAACCACAAACACCTGGAATTTAAACATCCTGCAATTCATCAAAACAAATCTCTAAACATTAGGGAAACATCAGAGCTAATGCATCTAATGGATCAACCAGGCAAAGCGTCAATACAGGACTAAGATTGAATCCTACTTCACCGGCTCCAATGCTTGTTGGACGTGGCAGGGCTTGCAAACTATTACGGACTACAAAGGGAAGCACAGTCGCGAGCTGCCCAGTGGCACAATCCTACCAGACGAGCTAAGTAACTTCGATGTTCGCTTTGAGGCAAGCAACACAGAAGCATGTATGAGAGCATCATCTGTTCCGGACGACTGTGTGATCACGCTCTCCATAGCCTATGTGAGTAAGACCTTTTAACAGGTCAACATTCACAAGGCCGCAGGGCCAGACGGATTACCAGGACGTGTACTCCAAGGATGCGATGACAAACTGGCAAGTGTCTTCAATTACATTTTCATCCTCTCCCTGTCCGAGTCTGTAATACCAACATGTTTCAAGCAGACCACCGTAGTCCCTGTGCCCAAGAACACTAAGATAACCTGTCTAAATGACTACCGACCCATAGCATTCCCATATGTAGCCATGAAGTGCTTTGATAGGCTTTTCATGGCTCACATTAATACCATTATCCCAGAAACCCTAGACTGACTATAATTTGCATACCTCCCCAACAGATCCACAGATGGAGCAGTCTCTATTGCACTCCACACTGCCCTTTCTCACCTGGGCCAAAAGGAACACCTACATGAGAATGCTATTCACTGACTACAGCTCAGCGTTCAACACCATAGTGCCGTCAATTGTACAACTGAATGCCTTCAACTGAAATGTGTCTTCCGCATTTAACCCAAGAACCCTGGGACTAAACAACTGCCTCTGCAACTGGAACAAAGTCTAGGTCCAAAATGCTTCTTAACAGCTTCTACCACCAAGACATAAGACTCCAGAACAGCTAATCAAATGGCTAACTGGACTATTTGCACACCCCCCCCCCCACCCCCATTTTAAGCTGCTGCTACTCTCTGTTTATTATCCATGCATAGTCACTTCAGCTCTACTTCCATGTACATATTACCTTAATTACGTTGACTAACCTGTGCCCTGCACATTGACTCTGTACCAGTACCCCCTGTATGTAGCCTCCATTGACTCTGTACCAGTACCCCCTGTATGTAGCCTCCACATTGACTCTGTACCAGTACCCCCTGTATGTAGCCTCCACATTGACTCTGTAACGGTACCCCCTGTATGTAGCCTCCACATTGACTCTGTACCAGTACCCCCGGTATGTAGCCTCCACATTGACTCTGTACCAGTACCCCCTGTATGTAGCCTCCACATTGACTCTGTACCAGTACCCCCTGTATGTAGCCTCCACATTGACTCTGTAACGGTACCCCCTGTATGTAGCCTCCACATTGACTCTGTACCAGTACCCCCTGTATGTAGCCTCCACATTGACTCTGTAACGGTACCCCCTGTATGTAGCCTCCACATTGACTCTGTACCGATACCCCCTGTATGTAGCCTCCACATTGACTCTGTACCGGTACCCCCTGTATATAGCCTCCACATTGACTCTGTACCAGAACCCCCTGTATATAACCTCCACATTGACTCTGTACCAGAACCCCCTGTATGTAGCCTCCACATTGACTCTGTACCGGTACCCCCTGTATATAGCCTCCACATTGACTCTGTACCAGTACCCCCTGTATGTAGCCTCCACATTGACTCTGTAACGGTACCCCCTGTATGTAGCCTCCACATTGACTCTGTACCAGAACCCCCTGTATGTAGCCTCCACATTGACTCTGTAACGGTACCCCCTGTATGTAGCCTCCACATTGACTCTGTACCAGTACCCCCTGTATGTAGCCTCCACATTGACTCTGTACCAGTACCCCCTGTATATAGCCTCCACATTGACTCTGTACCAGAACCCCCTGTATATAACCTCCACATTGACTCTGTACCAGAACCCCCTGTATGTAGCCTCCACATTGACTCTGTACCGGTACCCCCTGTATATAGCCTCCACATTGACTCTGTACCAGAACCCCCTGTATATAGCCTCCACATTGACTCTGTACCGGTACCCCCTGTACATAACCTCCACATTGACTCTGTACCAGAACCCCCTGTATATAGCCTCCACATTGACTCTGTGTGGTCCTTCTGTAGCTCAGTTGGTAGAGCATGGCGCTTGTAACGCCAGGGTAGTGGGTTCGATCCCCGGGACCACCCATACGTAGAATGTATGCACACATGACTGTAAGTCGCTTTGGATAAAGCGTCTGCTAAATGGCATATATTATTATTATTATTATTATATTACCAGAACCCCCTGTATATAACCTCCACATTGACTCTGTACCGGTACCCCCTGTATATAACCTCCACATTGACTCTGTACCAGTACCCCCTGTATGTAGCCTCGCTACTGTTATTTTATTGTTGCTCCTTAATTATATGTTATATATCTATTTTTCTTCTTTATTTTTTTAAATATTTTTTTTACATTAGTTTATTTTAGAAAATACTTTCTTACACTTATTTTTCTTAAAACTGCATTGTTGGTTAATTAAGGGCTTATAAGTAAGCATTTCACTGTAAGGTCTACTACACCTGTTGTATTCGGTGCATGTGACAAATACAATTTGATTCAAATTAATCTACCCGTCAATGGCAAGCAAAAAAAACAAAATGAATGAAGTTAATCTGAACAATTGGTTATGTACCAATATTAAATATATATATATAGAGAGAGAGAGAGAGAGAGAGAGAGAGAGAGAGAGAGAGATGAAGAAAGACAAAGAGAGAGCATGCCTAGCTGTCTGTTTTAATACTTTTTTTTCATCCAGCCCAAATGTGCCAATCATACAGCCTTTCTGCAGGTCGTGGCGAGGGACTGTGTGTGTGTGTGCGTGTAGAATAAATAGGAGAGAGGTGGTGTTTCTGACCTGTCATTCTCAGCTCCTGCTGTGACTCCAGCAAGACTACTACAGTAAGGTACCCAGCAAACAAAAATGAGTTATGTGAAAGTTCCCAGAACATTCGTTCGGTCACCACAAATGTTCTCATAACACAAAAACTGTCCAGTCGTGAGGATGATTATAGAATGTTGTAAGAACGTTCCTAGAACACATTTAAAAGGTTCTTTAAAGGTTCCCAGAATCTTTTATGAGATTGTGGGAAGTGTCTCGCAAAATTTATGTTCCCAAAAAAACAAAACCTGTCCAGTTGTGTGGATCGTTCTGCAATGCTTCTTTTAGGGTGCAAAAAATATTCACTCAATGTTACAAAAACATTCCCAGAACACATTTGTTCTGTTCTTTAAAGGTTCCCAGAATGTTTCATTGGGTTGTGGGAACGTTGTGGGGATATGACAAGAGATAAAACTGTCCAGTTGTGCTGACATTCAGATCATGTTTGAATCAGGGGGCACAAAACATTCCTTTGATGTTGCAAGAATGTTGACAGAACAACCTTTCTGAGTTCTTTAAAGGTTTCCGGAACATTTAATTAGGTTGCAGGAACCGTGTGGATACCTTACAAGAGTTAGGTTCCCAAAACATTTACATTACATTACATTTAAGTCATTTAGCAGACGCTCTTATCCAGAGCGACTTACAAATTGGTGCATTCACCTTATGACATCCAGTGGAACAGTCACTTTACAATAGTGCATCTAAATCTTAAAGGGGGGGGGGATACTTATCCTATCCTAGGTATTCCTTAAAGAGGTGGGGTTTCCGGTGTCTCCGGAAGGTGGTGATTGAAGGTGGTGAAAATGATATGGTCAGTTGTGATGACATTCAAACAATGTTTTAAGTTAGGTTGCACAGGTCTTTCCTGTAATGTTGAACAATGTTCCACAAATTCCAAATAAGTCCGTTTTTATGACGTTCATAGCATATATTCCATTGATGTTCTCTCTATATACATTTTACCTTGTGAAAAAGAGCGTCACCAATTGGTGATGGTCTCTGGAAGAGGTGTGTTTAAATATAGGTACAATGGTCCTGACACCTCTGTTAGAAGGCGTGGTAATGACCAGTAGGAGACAGAACCACTGTATTTCAATTTCATAGTTTTGTTCGAAAGAAACATGGTTAAAGAATATGTTGTCTTGTCTTCTGGCTCTGCAGCCAGAACCTTAACCCTCTGCACCACCAGGCTATATCTATCTATCTTGAACTTAATGGGAATCTTAGCTAATGTTCTTGGTTTGCAGGGTAATCACTACTCTACCTAGTGAGGATATCAACTGGGGCGTCTGTTTTTTTTATTTGACCTTTATTTAACTAGGTAAGTCAGTTAAGAACACATTCTTGTTTAACAATGATGGCCTAGAAACAGCTGGTTAACTGCCTTGTTCAGGGGCAGAACAGACAGACAAGGTACAAATCTGTCATTCTGCCCCTGAACAGGCAGATAACCCACTGTTCCTAGGCCGTCATTGAAACATAAGAATTTGTTCTTAACTGACTTGCCTAGTTAAATAAAGGTAAATTAAAGTTTAAAAAACAGACGAGACAGGCCCCGCCTTACAACTTTTCAGAATGCAAAGCATAAGAGAGAAAACTGAGATCATGGTAGGGATCGTTAGGGCATGCAACTGAAACAATTCAAAACGTTGTGCAATGGAAAACTAAAACAAGCATTTCTTATTGGACATGTTCAATTAGTATCTCCTAGTTTCGTCCCATGTTTTTCCGCTTGGTGCCTAGGGAATAGAACTCACCTTTTCTGCTGGGAGAAATTACAACAGAATGAGGACAACCTGCCAATTAGCCACTAATCGGCAATCGCTTATCTCATTGCTGCCTGCATGGGCCTTGTTAGCCATGCAAATCAGGAGAAACTAATTGACACAGTGAAGTTAAATCAGATATGATAACGGACCAGCGATGCCACGATGGATTCTAGGCTCTGAATAGGGAACTATAGTGACGCCATAGACAGAGATGGCTTCTACAGACTAGGCCTAGATCTAGAGTAGCAATCATGTCGTTTCTTCATAGTTGCCGTTGTGGTTAAGGGCTATTTGATCATAGAGGATCATTATTCTCATGGGGAATCAACATGAAAGAGCTGTAAATGAATGACCAATACATTGAAGGAAATAACTCACTATAACTCCCTCGTAATAATGAATTTAAACCGACTCATACATTTAATATGAGGCAGATGGGTTTAGCATGCAGCAACACTACTCTACTGTTGCCTATTGGCTCCTATCATAGTTTTATAACCAATGACTAAACTCCCCTCCTCTCATCTGGCTGAGGCTTCACCAGTCACACAGAGAGGATAAATCCTGGCAGAAAGATGTTTGGAGACAGAGCAGTACCCGGAGCTGGGAATGGGGGTTTGGAATGGGATTGGGAACGGGGTTGGGAATGTAATGGAGGGTATTGGGAGGGCATGGGAAATTGGGAAGCTGTTTTCAATATGGAGATAATATAATTGGCATTAGCGCCATCAAACATAGAGAGACAATAATGCTACCCCCTCCTCCCCAATTACCAAGCCCCCTACATCCCAGCTCATACAGCCACGGTAAGTGCTGGGATGTCCGGACACTAAACCCTACCCTAATCTTAACCCTTACCTTAAATGAGTTGCTGCCTCTAACATTTACAATGTTAGATGGTTCTTCACACTGAAAGTAGTCTATTGGCCAGGAGAAGCTGTCATTTTTTCTGAAACAGCCATTACAAACTTCAGCACACTATAGCAACCGCTAACATGTGAACATGTTCAAAAATATAACGTCCAAATCATCTGAAATCAACTCCATATTTGGTTTGATGTTACTTAAAAGGTGATTTGGCCTTTAAAAAAACATGCTTCAATGGAGTAGGGACCTATGATGGTCACAGGGCAAATGAGAGTATCAGTGGCATAAACCTTTCAATGTTACATTGAGCTGGGTGAATAGAATATGAATGAAAGTAATCCAATATGCTGGAATAGGAATAAGGTCATGCACATAAAAAAAGAACTCATCCTTCCTAATATTAAACGGCACCGACTGCCACTGGTAGGGACGTACCAAGGATCCCTGATACCACAGACCATGGAGCCACTGGTAGGGACGTACCAAGGATCCCTGATACCACAGATCATGCAGCCACTGGTAGGGACGTACCAAGGATCCCTGATACCACAGACCATGCAGCCACTGGTAGGGACGTACCAAGGATCCCTGATAGGATCAGCCACTGATAGCACAGACCATACAGCCACTGGTAGGGACGTACCAAGGATCCCTGATACCACAGACCATGCAGCCACTGGTAGGGATGTACCAAGGATCCCTGATACCACAGACCATGCAGCCACTGGTAGGGATGTACCAAGGATCCCTGATACCACAGACCATACAGCCACTGGTAGGGACGTACCAAGGATCCCTGGTAGGGATGTACCAAGGATCCCTGATACCACAGACCATACAGCCACTGGTAGGGATGTACCAAGGATCCCTGATAGCACAGACCATACAGCCACTGTACAATTTCCGTCAGCAAAACCGCTGTCCTCCATTAAAAAGGGAGAGATGGAAACCCAAGGTCCGCGATGGAGAGGAGGAGGAGAGGAATGAATGGAGGATGAGACGAAGGGAGTGACAATCAAAGACAAGCCTGTCTAACATTCTGTTATAGTAAATCACTCTGAAAATGACAAAGACAAGCCTGTCTAACATTATGTTATAATAAATCACTCTGAAAATGACAAAACCGCCTGTCCATTCTGTTATAGTAAATCATTAAAATGACAAAGGCCTCACTAACATTCTGTTAGTAAATCACTCTGAAAATGGAAACCTCAAACATTCTGGTCACTCGAAAATGGAAAGACAAGCCTGAACACTCTGGTAAATCACTCTGGACAAAGACAAGCCTGAATGAAATGGAGGATGAGATTCTGTTATAATAAATCACTCTGGACAAAGAGTGACAATCAAAAATGACAAGCCTGTCTAACATTCTGTTATAGTAAATCACTCTGAAAATGACAAAGACAAGCCTGTCTAACATTATGTTATAATAAATCACTCTGAAAATGACAAAGACGAGCCTGTCTAACACTCTGTTATAATAAATCACTCTGAAAATGACAAAGACAAGCCTGTCTAACATTCTGTTATAGTAAATCACTCTGAAAATGACAAAGACAAGCCTCACTAACATTCTGTTATAATAAATCACTCTGAAAATGACAAAGACAAGCCTGTCTAACATTCTGTTATAGTAAATCACTCTGAAAATGACAAAGACAAGCCTCACTAACATTCTGTTATAATAAATCACTCTGAAAATGACAAAGACAAGCCTGTCTAACATTCTGTTATAGTAAATCACTCTGAAAATGACAAAGACAAGCCTGTCTAACACTCTGTTATAGTAAATCACTCTGAAAATGACAAAGACAAGCCTCACTAACATTCTGTTATAGTAAATCACTCTGAAAATGACAAAGACAAGCCTGTCTAACACTCTGTTATAATAAATCACTCTGAAAATGACAAAGACAAGCCTGTCTAACATTCTGTTATAGTAAATCACTCTGAAAATGACAAAGACAAGCCTCACTAACATTCTGTTATAATAAATCACTCTGAAAATGACAAAGACAAGCCTGTCTAACATTCTGTTATAGTAAATCACTCTGAAAATGACAAAGACAAGCCTCACTAACATTCTGTTATAATAAATCACTCTGAAAATGACAAAGACAAGCCTGTCTAACATTCTGTTATAGTAAATCACTCTGAAAATGACAAAGACAAGCCTGTCTAACATTCTGTTATAGTAAATCACTCTGAAAATGACAAAGACAAGTCTGTCTAACATTCTGTTATAGCAAATCACTCTGAAAATGACAAAGACAAGTCTGTCTAACATTCTGTTATAGTAAATCACTCTGTAAATGCTACATTCCCCCACTGTAGAACCAGTACATTCTTTGAGAAATTCCAGGTAACACTTCCTAGTATAAATAATGTATTTCAAGTGCATCTATTCTATAACAATGTTATAGTGCATTATAATTCACAAGGATTGTGTATCTGTGCCATTCAGAGGTGAATAGACAAGACAAAAGATTTCAGTGCCTTTAAAAAGGGTCTGGTAGTAGGTGCCCGGCCAGGCGCAGCGGTTTGTGTCAAGAACTGCAACGCTGCTGGGTTTTTCAATTTCCTGTGTGTATCAAGAATAGTCCACCACCCAAAGGACATCCAGCCAACTTGACAACTGTGGGAAGCATTGGAGTCAACATGGGCCAGGATCCCTGTAGATTTGAGGCAGTTCTAAGGGCAAAAGTTGCAACTCAATATTAGGAAGGTGTTCTTAATGTTCTGTACACTCAGGGTATGTTTATTAGCAGTTACATCGGAATTGCTACCAAATTCTCCCAGTTAATTCCCTGATAGGAGTTTTGTTTCTGATCACGGGGCGGCAGGTAGCCCGGGGTTAAGAGAGTCGGGCCAGTAACTGATAGGTTGGTTCAAAACCCTGGGCCGACTAGGTGAAAAATCTGCCGATGTGCCCTTGAGCAAGGCACTTACCCCTAATTGCACTTTTAAGTCAGTCTGGATAACACCGTGTGCTAAATGTAAATCACAGCAGACTGCATTAACAGACTCTGTGCTGGAGAAGAATGAAGGAAAGGAGCAGAAAGGAAATGCATCTTTAAGAAGGTTGCTATTTTTACTCAGCCTTTACGTTATCTTACTCTGAGGAACACACACGTACACACACACACACACATGCAAAATATACACACATTTACTCTTACACAGTCGCACACACAAATGAGTAGAAACACACTTTTTTAAATGGAATATGTCTTCCCTCACAATTCACCAGAGGGAAGTTGAAGAGGCGTGTAATCATTAAAAACATGTTTAAACTTGAACTCTATCTGTCCCACACCCGCCTGTCTCTCGCTCTCTTTTTGAATTGGCTCACCATTATTCAACCACCATCTCTCTCTCCGTGTCTCTCTCCCTCTGTGTCTCTCTCTCCCCTCCCTCCCTCCTCTGGCAGACAGGTACTGTAGATGTGACCTCATTAACTAGAAAGTAGGTCTCATTTGAAAGTGAACGGAATAAATTGAGTCACTGCCTCCCGTGGAGAGGTAAAATAAACCCTTCCTCATTCTCCCTCTTCCCCGACCTTCTCTCTCCCTCCTCCTGCAGAGTGCTGCATACTGTATCTATTTTCAGGGGTCTCCTTGGCAGGCGAAGTGTTTGGCCTAACTATTTAACACACAGGCCCACTGACTGGGCTGCCTACATGCAGCGCTGCTTTCAGTAAATCAATCCCTGCTCTGAAAGAAAGAGGAAGAGATGCAGAGGGGATGAATACACAGACAAATTCTCTCTCGTTCTCTCTTTCCGGCAGCTCTTCAACTGCTGCAACATCCTCACTGAGTGTCACTCATGCCCACCCCATCATACAGGTTCTGTTGCCACCCTACCACACCGGATCCAATCAGCAGAACCAGAATAGGAACTAACATCAAGCCAAACATAGCCCACCCTCCATCCCTCCACTTGTGCCTGCTCCTGTCCCCTACTCTACAATCCTGTACCCTACTCTACAGCTGCTCCTGTCCCCTACTCTACAATCCTGTCCCAGACTCCACAGCTGCTCATGTCCCATACTCTACAGCTGCTCCTGTCCCCGACTCCACAGCTGCTCCTGTCCCCGACTCCACAGCTGCTCCTGTCCCCGACTCCACAGCTGCTCCTGTCCCCGACTCCACAGCTGCTCCTGTCCCGGACTCCACAGCTGCTCCTGTCCCCTACTCTACAATCCTGTCCACAACTCCACAGCTGCTCCTGTCCCCGACTCCACAGCTGCTCCTGTCCCCTACTCAGCAGCTGCTCCTGTCCCCTACTCCACAGCTGCTCCTGTCCCCTACTCTACAGCTGCTCCTGTCCCCTACTCAGCAGCTGCTCCTGTCCCCTACTCCACAGCTGCTCCTGTCCCCTACTCTACAGCTGCTCCTGTCCCCTACTCTACAGCTGCTCCTGTCCCCTATTCAGCAGCTGCTCCTGTCCCCGACTCCACAGCTGCTCCTGTCCCCTACTCCACAGCTGCTCCTGTCCCCTACTCAGCAGCTGCTCCTGTCCCCTACTCAGCAGCTGCTCCTGTCCCCTACTCAGCAGCTGCTCCTGTCCCCGACTCCACAGCTGCTCCTGTCCCCTACTCCACAGCTGCTCCTGTCCCCAACTCCACAGCTGCTCCTGTCCCCTACTCCACAGCTGCTCCTGTCCCCTACTCCACAGCTGCTCCTGTCCCCTACTCCACAGCTTCTCCTGTCCCCTACTCCACAGCTGCTCCTGTCCCCTACTCCACAGCTGCTCCTGTCCCCAACTCCATAGCTGTCCCTGTCCCCTACTCCACAACTTCTCCTGTCCCCTACTCCACAGCTTCTCCTGTCCCCTACTCCACAGCTTCTCCTGTCCCCTACTCCACAGTTGCTCCTGTCCCCTACTCCACAGCTGCTCCTGTCCCCTACTCCACAGCTTCTCCTGTCCCCTACTCCACAGCTGCTCCTGTCCCCTACTCCACAGCTTCTCCTGTCCCCTACTCCACAGGTTCTCCTATCCCCTACTCCACAGCTGCTCCTGTCCCCAACTCCACAGTTGCTCCTGTCCCCAACTCCACAGCTGCTCCTGTCCCCTACTCCACAGCTTCTCCTGTCCCCTACTCCACAGCTGCTCCTGTCCCCAACTCCACAGCTGCTCCTGTCCCCTACTCCACAGTTGCTCCTGTCCCCAACTCCACAGCTGCTCCTGTCCCCAACTCCACAGTCGCTCCTGTCCCCAACTCCACAGCTGCTCCTTTCCCCTACTCCACAGCTTCTCCTGTCCCCTACTCCACAGCTGCTCCTGTCCCCAACTCCACAGTTGCTCCTGTCCCCAACTCCACAGTTGCTCCTGTCCCCAACTCCACAGCTGCTCCTTTCCCCTACTCCACAGCTTCTCCTGTCCCCTACTCCACAGCTGCTCCTGTCCCCAACTCCACAGCTGCTCCTGTCCCCTACTCCACAGTTGCTCCTGTCCCCAACTCCACAGCTGCTCCTGTCCCCAACTCCACAGTCGCTCCTGTCCCCAACTCCACAGCTGCTCCTTTCCCCTACTCCACAGCTTCTCCTGTCCCCTACTCCACAGCTGCTCCTGTCCCCAACTCCACAGTTGCTCCTGTCCCCAACTCCACAGTTGCTCCTGTCCCCAACTCCACAGCTGCTCCTTTCCCCAACTCCACAGCTGCTCCTTTCCCCTACTCCACAGCTTCTCCTGTCCCCTACTCCACAGCTGTTCCTGTCTCACACTGGACCTAATACTACAGAACACCAGACCTGACCCAAACCCCTATGATAGACTAATACTACAGAACACCAGACCTGACCCAAACCCCTCTGATAGACTAATACTGCAATACACCAGACCAGACCTGACCAAAACCCCTCTGATAGTCCTGGTACTGCAGAACACTAGACCTGACCCAAACCAATCTGATAGACTAATACTGCAGAACACTAGACCTGACCCAAACCAATCTGATAGACTAATACTGCAGAACACTAGACCTGACCCAAACCAATCTGATAGTCCTGGTACTGCAGAACACTAGACCTGACCCAAACCAATCGGATAGACTAATACTGCAGAACACTAGACCTGACCCAAACCAATCTGATAGACTAATACTGCAGAACACTAGACCTGACCCAAACCAATCTGATAGACTAATACTGCAGAACACTAGACCTGACCCAAACCAATCTGATAGTCCTGGTACTGCAGAACACCAGACCTGACCCAAACCCCTCTGATAGTCTAATACTGCAGAACACCAGACCTCACCCAAACCCCTCTGATAGACTAATACTGCAGAACACCAGACCTGACCCAAACCAATCTGATAGTCCTGGTACTGCAGAACACTAGACCTGACCCAAACCAATCTGATAGACTAATACTGCAGAACACCAGACCTGACCCAAACCCCTCTGATAGACTAATGCTACAGAACACCAGACCTGACCCAAACCCCTCTGATAGACTAATACTGCAGAACACCAGACCTGACCCAAACCCCTATGATAGACTAATACTGTAGAACACCAGACCTGACCCAAACCCCTATGATAGACTAATACTGCAGAACACCAGACCTGACCCAAACCCCTATGATAGACTAATACTGCAGAACACCAGACCTGACCCAAACCCCTATGATAGACTAATACTGCAGAACACCAGACCTGACCCAAACCCCTCTGATAGACTAATACTGCAATACACCAGACCAGACCTGACCCAAACCCCTCTGATAGACTAATACTGCAATACACCATACCAGACCTGACCCAAACCCCTCTGATAGACTAATACTGCAGAACACCAGACCTGACCCAAACCCCTCTGATAGACTAATACTACAGAACACCAGACCAGACCCAAACCCCTCTGATAGACTAATACTGCAATACACCAGACCAGACCTGACCCAAACCCCTCTGATAGACTAATACTGCAGAACACCAGACCTGACCCAAACCCCTCTGATAGACTAATGCTGCAGAACACCAGACCTGACCCAAACCCCTCTGATAGACTAATACTGCAGAACACCAGACCTGACCCAAACCCCTCTGATAGACTAATACTGCAATACACCAGACCAGACCTGACCCAAACCCCTCTGATAGACTAATACTGCAATACACCAGACCAGACCTGACCCAAACCCCTCTGATAGACTAATACTGCAATACACCAGACCAGACCTGACCCAAACCAATCTGATAGACTAATACTGCAGAACACCAGACCTGACCCAAACCCCTCTGATAGACTAATGCTACAGAACACCAGACCTGACCCAAACCCCTCTGATAGACTAATACTGCAGAACACCAGACCTGACCCAAACCCCTATGATAGACTAATACTGTAGAACACCAGACCTGACCCAAACCCCTATGATAGACTAATACTGCAGAACACCAGACCTGACCCAAACCCCTATGATAGACTAATACTGCAGAACACCAGACCTGACCCAAACCCCTATGATAGACGAATACTGCAGAAGACCAGACCTGACCCAAACCCCTCTGATAGACTAATACTGCAATACACCAGACCAGACCTGACCCAAACCCCTCTGATAGACTAATACTGCAATACACCAGACCAGACCTGACCCAAACCCCTCTGATAGACTAATACTGCAGAACACCAGACCTGACCCAAACCCCTCTGATAGACTAATACTACAGAACACCAGACCAGACCCAAACCCCTCTGATAGACTAATACTGCAATACACCAGACCAGACCTGACCCAAACCCCTCTGATAGACTAATACTGCAATACACCAGACCAGACCTGACCCAAACCCCTCTGATAGACTAATACTGCAATACACCAGACCAGACCTGACCCAAACCCCTCTGATAGACTAATACTGCAGAACACCAGACCTGACCCAAACCCCTCTGATAGACTAATACTGCAGAACACCAGACCTGACCCAAACCCCTCTGATAGACTAATACTGCAATACACCAGACCAGACCTGACCCAAACCCCTCTGATAGACTAATACTGCAGAACACCAGACCTGACCCAAACCCCTCTGATAGACTAATACTGCAGAACACCAGACCTGACCCACACCCCTCTGATAGACTAATACTGCAATACACCAGACCTGACCCAAACCCCTCTGATAGACTAATACTGCAGAACACCAGACCAGACCTGACCCACACCCCTCTGATAGACTAATACAGAACACCAGACCAGACCTGACCCAATATAGACTAATACTGCAGACACCAGACCAGACCCACACCCCTCTGATAGACTAATACTGCAGAACACCAGACCTGACCCACACCCCTCTGATAGACTAATACTGCAGAACACCAGACCTGACCCAAACCCCTCTGATAGACTAATACTGCAGAACACCAGACCAGACCTGACCCAAACCCCTCTGATAGACTAATACTGCAGAACACCAGACCAGACCTGACCCACACCCCTCTGATAGACTAATACTGCAGAACACCAGACCAGACCTGACCCACACCCCTCTGATAGACTAATACTGCAGAACACCAGACCAGACCTGACCCACACCCCTCTGATAGACTAATACTGCAGAACACCAGACCAGACCTGACCCACACCCCTCTGATAGACTAATGCTACAGAACACCAGACCTGACCCAAAACCCTCTGATAGACTAATGCTACAGAACACCAGACCTGACCCAAACCCTTCTGATAGACTAATGCTACAGAACACCAGACCTGACCCAAACCCCTCTGATAGACTAATGCTACAGAACACCAGACCTGACCCAAACCCCTCTGATAGACTAATACTGCAATACACCAGACCTGACCCAAACCCCTCTGATAGACTAATACTGCAATACACCAGACCTGACCCAAACCCCTCTGATAGACTAATACTGCAATACACCAGACCTGACCCAAACCCCTCTGATAGACTAATACTACAGAACACCAGACATGACCCAAACCCCTATGATAGACTAATACTGTAGAACACCAGACCTGACCCAAACCCCTATGATAGACCCCATAGGAAAATATTATTATGATGTTGTGATGCTACACTTTATGGTGTGTGTGTGTATGCGTGCGTGCGTGCATGCGTTCGTGCGTGTGTGTTTCTCACCAGCAATAGCAGCAGCACCATGTCGGCGTGGTCACACACACATGCCACGTGCAGGGCTGTCCAGAGGTCCTCATCCTGCAGGTTGACGTTAAGCCCTCGCTCAATCAAAACCTCTGCAGCAAACACGTTGTCATGACGAGCACACTATGGGATAGAGAGAGAGAGAGAGAGAGAGATGAAGAGAGATAAAAAGGGAGAAAGAAAGAGACAGCAGGGAAGAGAGAGTGGTGGTTGGATAATGGTGAGCCAAATGAAATTGTTGATTGTTTTTCAATTATAGTAGCGTTTCTGCTGAGGCACTGTCAAATGTTCTACGGTCCAGGGAACATTCAAAATGTATTTGCATACATGGATGAAATGTATAATACAGTACATTTAATCAAAACTCCTATCACCATGGTGGCTATAATATTTCATTATCATAATGTGTACAGTGTGGGAACAATCTAAATAGTTAAAAACAATAGGTGGATGTGTTTGTGTGTGTGTGTGTGTGTGTGTGTGTGTGTGTGTGTGTGTGTGTGTGTGTGTGTGTGTGTGTGTGTGTGTGTGTGTGTGTGTGTGTGTGTGTGTGTGTGTGTGTGTGTGTGTGTGTGTGTGTGCAGGGCCGGCTTTAGCCTTTTCGTTGCCCTAAGGGAGATGTGGTTGGGGAGCCCTCCTCATCACAGTGAAACATTTTAGTGTCCCCCCTTTTGATGCCGGAGTGAAAAATGTCAATTTTCTGCAATTCTACCAATTTCACCATGGGGTGGAGAGAACATTTTTGCAGTTTTAAAGGGGAATAACATCAAATTTAATCTCTGACTCGTTGTTGGACTGTCTGTCAACGTGCAAACCTCTCTCACTCAGGGAGAGCGAGGTAGAGCGAGGTAGAGCGAGAGCTAGAATGAGAGATAGGTCCCTGAGTGAGAGACACGTTGACAGACAGTCCAACAACGAGTCAGAGGGATTTAGGAACAAAGACACATGATCTGAATTTTTAATTATCCCCCTTCAAAGCTATTTCCTACAATTCAGCACATTTTGCCATGATGTATGCCAAGTTAATATGATATCTGAGTGAGAGTGGCTAACAAAATCAATGGGGGACCCTGGAGGTCAGGGCCCCTGGGATTGTGCCCTGCGTGCCCGGGTAGTCTTTGGCCATGTTTTTTTTTAAAGTTAGATAGTTGGCTAGACTAACTAACGATCAAAAAATGTACATGGCTAATTATCAGCAAATGAGTTACATAACAAGAGATAAACTGCATGTGCACAACCACATTTATAAATTGCATCTGTTGTATTCTACTATTCTAACTGTCAATAGTAAGTTGAGACACCGACCGAGGACGCTTCTGTTGCTTATGTCTGGAGTTGGCCATGTGTGTGTGTTCTTACCAGGTGTAGAAGAGAACCACCAGAGGAGATAGGAGTGTTGGGGTCAGCTCCCTCCATCAGCAGACACAGCACTGCAACATAGAAAGAGAGAGCAATATTACTTTATATATTACACACTTATAAACCACAAACGCCTAGTGTGTGAACCCATGTGGATATAGTAACAACAAAGATAGACAGGACGATAGACAGGACGATAGGCAGGACGATAGACAGGATGATACACAGGACGATAGACAGGACGATAGACAGGAAGATAGACTCCAGTATAATCCCCTGTGTGTGGCTTGTACTCCGCGTGCCCTTGAGGAGTCAGTCACTTATCAGGCAGTCAGACATCAGTCAGTCAGTCAGTCATCAGTTATCAGTCAATCAGTTTTCAGCCATCAGTTAGTTATCAGTCAGACAGTTGTCAGTCAGTCATCAGTCAGTCATCAGTCAGTCAGTTATCAGCCAGTCATCTATTAGTCAGAACCTTATCAGTCAGTCAGTCAGTCAGTCATCCATCAGTCAGTTACTTATCAGTCATCAGTCGTCAGTCGTCAGTCAGTTATCAGTCAGTCATCGGTCAGTCATTAGTCCTCAGTCAGTCAGTTATCAGCCAGTTATCAGCCAGTTATCAGTCAGTCAGTCATCAGTCAGTTACTTATCAGTCAGTCAGTCATCAGTCGTCAGTCATCAGTCAGTCAGTCATCGGTCAGTCATTAGTCCTCAGTCAGTCAGTTATCAGTCAGTTACTTATCAGTCAGTCAGTCATTAGTCCTCAGTCATTCAGTTATCAGTCAGTCATCCGTCAGTCATTAGTCCTCAGTCAGTCAGTTATCAGTCAGTCGTCAGTCAGTCATCAGTCAGTCAGTCATCAGTCAGTCAGTCAGTCAGTCAGTCAGTCATCTATCAGTCAGTTACTTATCAGTCAGTCAGTCAATCATCTATCAGTCAGTTATCAGTCATCTATTAGTTACTTATCAGTTACTTATCAGTCAGTCAGTCAGTCAGTCAGTCATCAGTCGTCAGTCAGTTATCAGTCAGTCATCGGTCAGTCATTAGTCCTCAGTCAGTCAGTTATCAGCCAGTTGTCAGTCAGTCATCAGTCAGTCAGTCAGTTATCAGCCAGTTATCACAGTTGTCAGTCAGTCATCAGTCAGTTATCAGCCAGTTATCAGTCAGTTGTCAGTCAGTCATCAGTCAGTCATCAGACAGTCAGTCAGACATCAGTCAGTTATCAGTCAGTTATCAGCCAGTTATCAGTCAGTTGTCAGTCAGTCATTGGTCAGCCATTGATCAGTCAGTCATTCAGTCATTAGTCCTCAGTCAGTCAGTTATCAGTCAGTTGTCAGTCAGTCATCAGTCAGTCATCAGTCAGTCAGTCATCTGTCAGACATCATTCAGTCAGTCAGTCAGTCATCAGTTATCAGTCAGTCGTCAGTCAGTCAGTTATCAGTTAGGCAGTTATCAGTCAGTCACCAGGCATTAGTCCTCAGTCAGTCAGTCAGTTGTCAGTCAGTCATCAGGCATTAGTCCTCAGTCAGTCAGTCAATTGTCAGTCAGTCATCAGGCATTAGTCCTCAGTCAGTCAGTCAGGCATCAGTCAGGCATCAGTCAGTCAGTTATCAATCAGTCGGTCGGTCATCAGTCAGTTACTTATCAGTCAGTCAGTCAGTCAGTCAGTCAGTCAGTCAGTCAGTCAGTCAGTCAGTCAGTCAGTCAGTCAGTCAGTCAGTCATCTATCAGTCAGTTACTTATCAGTCAGTCAGTCAATCATCTATCAGTCAGTTATCAGTCATCTATCAGTCAGTTACTTATCAGTCAGTCAGTCATCAGTCGCCAGTCAGTTATCAGTCAGTCATCGGTCAGTCATTAGTCCTCAGTCAGGCAGTTATTAGCCAGTTATCAGCCAGTTGTCAGTCAGTCATCAGTCAGTCATCAGTCAGTCAGTCAGTCCTCAGTCAGTTATCAGTCAGTCATCAGTCAGTTATCAGCCAGTTATCAGTCAGTCATCAGTCAGTTATCAGCCAGTTATCAGTCAGTTGTCAGTCAGTCATCAGTCAGTCATCAGTCAGTCAGTCAGTCAGTCATCAGTCAGTTATCAGTTAGTTATCAGCCAGTTATCAGTCAGTTGTCAGTCAGTCATTGGTCAGTCATTGATCAGTCAGTCATTCAGTCATTAGTCCTCAGTCAGTCAGTTATCAGTCAGTTGTCAGTCAGTCATCAGTCAGTCATCAGTCAGTCAGTCATTAGTCAGACATCATTCAGTCAGTCAGTTATCAGTTAGGCAGTTATCAGTCAGTCATCAGGCATTAGTCCTCAGTCAGTCAGTCAGTCAGTTGTCAGTCAGTCAGGCATTAGTCAGGCATCAGTCAGTCAGTTATCAATAAGTCGGTCAGTCATCAGTCAGACGTCAGTCAGTCAGTCAGATGTCAGTCAGTCAGTTATCAGTCAGACATCAGTCAGTCAGTTATCAGTCAGTCATCATTCATCAGTCAGTCATCAGTCAGACGTCAGTCAGTCAGTTATCAGTCAGACATCAGTCAGTCAGTTATCAGTCAGTCATCATTCATCAGTCAGTCATCAGTCAGACGTCAGTCAGTCAGTTATCAGTCAGACATCAGTCAGTCAGTTATCAGTCAGTCATCATTCATCAGTCAGTCATCAGTCAGACGTCAGTCAGTCAGTTATCAGTCAGACATCAGTCAGTCATTTATCAGTCAGTCAGTCAGTCATCATTCATCAGTCAGTCACCAGTCAGTTATCAATCGTCAGTCAGTCAGTCAGAGTGTATCAGAGTGTATGAGCCCACCACCATTACAGTAGCAGTTGTGAGAGGTGGAGTATCTGCCTGGATCACATCACATCAGAATACATCAGCTCTCCTAAGCCAGAGTGCACTGACTAAAACACTGACACAGATCTGCACTACAAATATAGTAACTACATCATGCGCCACACAATGACACAGAACTGGTCATTCTGCTCTACAAACTGTCATATATTCTCCTGCACTCACACAGACATTGATCTGCTTTACAAAAAGCTGAACTCTATTGAAAAAGCAACACTGAACTGTTGATCCTTTAATCAAAGACTCACACAGATCTGGCCCAACCACTCCCCAACCACTCCCCAACCACTCCCCAACCACTCCCACCCACTCCCATCCACTCCCATCCACTCAAAATCCACTCCCAAACCACTCCCATCCACTCAAAATCCACTCCCAAACCACTCCCATCCACTCCCAAACCACTCCACCACCACTCCCATCCACTCCCATCCACTCCCAAACCACTCCCATCCACTCAAAATCCACTCCCCAACCACTCCCATCCACTCAAAATCCACTCCCAAACCACTCCCCAACCACTCCCAAATCACTCCCATCCACTCAAAATCCACTCCCAAAACACTCCCAACTACTCCCAAACCACTCCCAAACCACTCCCATCCACTCAAAATCCACTCCCAAAACACTCCCAACTACTCCCAAACCACTCCCAAACCACTCCCATCCACTCAAAATCCACTCCCAAAACACTCCCAACTCACTCCCAAACCACACCCAAACCACTTCCATCCACTCCCAACCACTCCCAAACAACTCCCATCGACTCAAAATCCAACTCCCATCCACTCAAAATCCACTCCCAAAACACTCCCAACTCACTCCCAAACCACTCCCAAACCACTCCCATCCACTCCCAACCACTCCCAAACCACTCCCATCCACTCAAAATCCACTCCCAAAACACTCCCAACTACTCCCAAACCACTCCCAAACCACTCCCATCCACTCAAAATCCACTCCCAAAACACTCCCAACTACTCCCAAACCACTCCCAAACCACTCCCATCCACTCAAAATCCACTCCCAAAACACTCCCAACTACTTCCAAACCACTCCCAAACCACTCCCAACCACTCCAAACCACTCCACACTCCTCCTAAACCTCTCCAAACCACTCAAAACTAATCACAAACCACTCCAAACCACTCCCAACTACCCCCAATCCAAACCCAACTACTCCTAAACCACTAGCAAACCACTCCTATCCATTCCCAAAACACTACCAAAACACACCAAACCAATCCCAAAACACTCCCATCCACTCCCAACCACTCCCAAACCACTTCCAACCACTCCCAAACCACTTCAAACCACTCCAAACCACTCCAAACTCCTCCTAAACCTCTCCAAACCACTCAAAACTAATCACAAACCACTCCAAACCACTCCCAACTACTCCCAAACCACTCCAAACCACTCCCAACTACCCCCGATCCAATCCCAACTACTCCTAAACCACTAGCAAACCACTCCCATCCATTCCCAAAACAGTACCAAAACACACCAAACCAATCCCCAAACACTCCCATCCACTCCCAAACCACTTCCAACCACTCCCAAACCACCCCAACCAACTCCAAACCACACCATACCCACTACCAACCACTCACAACCCACTCCCAGCCCAATCCCAACCACTCCCAACCCACTCCCAACTCACTCCCAATCACTCCCAACCACTACCAAACCATCACCAAACCACTCCCAAACCACTCCAAACCACTCCCAACCCACTCCCAACATAATCCCAACCCACTCCCAACCCATTCCCAACCACTCCCAACCCACTCCCAACACAATCCCAACCACTCCCAACCCATTCCCAACCCACTCCCAAACCACTCCCAACCCACTCCCAACCACTCCCAACCACTCCCAACCCACTCCCAACCCACTCCCACCACTCCCAACCCACTCCCAACCACTCCCAACCCACTCCCAACCACTCCCAACCAAACAATAATGATTCTACTGAGAGGGAGAAACGGAGATGAAAAGACAGAGAGCATGAGGAATTGAGAGAGATGGACAGAGAGAGAGAGAGGGCTGTAGAGATTTTTCCTCAACAACAGATAAACATTGGGAGACCTTACCTCAGCAAAAGACCAAACTACTGTGCCATGCAAGCTGCAGACACACGCACACTAACTCACTGACTCTCTATTTAACCAGAGCTGTTAGCAGTGAGGGTAATAACCACTGTCATTACCATGGTGATCATACCATTTCCATCCCATGAACCCTAGTGATGAACCCTATGGGGTCGCTTAGCCTAAGTGATCGTTATCTAAATAAATGTGTTTTTAATGATCACACACGTGCACACACATGCACACACATGCACACACATGCAGACACACACACACACACCCACACCCACACACACACACACACACACACACACACACACACACACACACACACACACACACACACACACACACACACACACACACACACACACACACACACACACACACACACACACACACACACACACACACACACACGTCAGCTGGTTAGGGCGGATACATGTCAAGCTGAGCTAGGACATAACACCAGCATAACAGTAATTTAACGGTGGTACTGCAGTAGAGTTTGACCATGCAGTGCGTGTTTCAGTAGAATCAATAGAACTTGCTAGTCAGTTAGATCCTCAAAGTATCTTTGCAGGCTGCTCCATTAATTTCTCTCTAGGTCATATTCCTATACTGTAAGGACCTCACTGATCAACCAACCAATCTCTGCTTTTTCCTGATAATGGGAGATCCTTAATTGTTTATAGATTAATTAGAAACACACACACAGGCATGTACAGTACACAGACATATAGGCATGAGTACACAGTCACCGAAACACAAGCACACACACACACCACACACACACTTACATGCCACCTCCTTGGTGCTTAATGGAGCTTAAATGGCTGCTGAGGAAGAACACAGCTTTCGTTAAGTTAATCAACACAATTATCCCTCTCTCTCTCTCTTGCTCTCTCTCTCGCACACACGCCTAGCTCTCACTCCTGCCTGAAGCTCAGGAATATAATCCCAGCTATGTTAGTAATCAAGTTTCATTTAACAGAGTTAGAGCAAATGATATGAAATAGTTGCAGTATTATTGTTGTTTTCAATGAGTCATTAGTGTAGTATTAGTTTCTAATCCCAATATAAGGTTGTGGTGGTTGCATCACCCGACACCTACTTTAGTTGAATGGATTGGATAAAATTGTCTGCTAAATGATTAAAATGTCATGTAAATTGCATCTTATTTAGTATTTTATTACTATTATTATCATAAGAGACTGATACAGTCAGGCGTCCGTCTGGACGGCCTCAGGTTTGTCGGACATTCCATTCCACAGCAGGAGGACCTGTCTGTGTTTTTATGGGACATTATTGAGCGTGACTCAACAGAAGTCAGAAGTAAAAAGCGGCAGTTTGTTTTGACCCTCAGGGCAATCAGACAGAGAATTGCCGTATGCTGGACTATATTGTGGATTTTATTCTATTGGATCATGTCAACACTTTCCAGCGCTCTCTTATTGGTCCATACGTCAACACCACCCAATGTTCCATTTTCCTATTGGTCCAAGTATCAACACTCTCCTCTGTCCTGCTCTACTAGTGGTCCATATGCCAACCCTAGCCACTGTCCTGTTCTACTATTGATTAGCAGGTACTATTCAGTGTTAGTCTGGCTGACACCAGCTCTCAAAGTTGATGTGTAGTCACATGGGTAACATGCTAATTCAGTGTTGCTGTGGTCCATTATACTGTGTCTCTACACACTCTAAGACCTTCTCCATCCCATATACACCATACAGCCACCCAGCTCATATCCAGTCAGAAAAACCAACGGATATTCTCCCTTCATTATTAACATGCTTAGCAGTCCTACTAAGACAGGGAGTGGTTTGGCAGCAAAATACCTTATTGCTCTTTTGCCATGCATTAGCGTGTTCATTTGTGTGTTCTGTTTCATCAGGCTGTTTGGCTCTGAAGAGACAGAGGGAGAGTGGGTGAGAAAGAGAGAGAAACAACCAGCTGTCATTTTTGGGAAAACGGCAAAACAGCTGTGGGAGACATATGTGGAGTTTCCATGGCAACCAGATGGGAGCCGTTGTGGAAATGTAGAGAAAGGGAAGAAGAAGTGGAGAGAGAGAGAGAGAGCTGGAGAGAAGAGGAGGGAGGAATAATGACATTTAGGGAGAGAGAGCGAGAAAAAGCAAGAGAGCGAGAGAGAGAAGGAGAGGGAGAGCGAGAAAGAGCAAGAGAGCGAGAGAGAGAGGGAGAGCGAGAAAGAGCAAGAGAGCGAGAGAGAGGGAGAGGGAGAGCGAGAGAGTCCAGTAGGGTTTACCACATCACTAGATGTTCTCAGTCAATTCCAGACCTCCCCTACAGACCGTAGTCTTTCATCCACTCTTCTTCACAGTAAAATATGACTCTATCCTCCCCATCAGCATATTCCACTCTTCAGCCCTCCAAAAGAGTACCACATACTGGCTGTCATACAGTCCCTTCTCTGCAGCCAAACTCTTACCAGATGCAAAAAGAATGCAAACACTGAATGGAATGCAGTATGAATCCAAATGCCAAGGTTGAATAGATTCCTGATGACTCGACAGTCTCTAAATCAGTTAGATGCAGAGTCAGATCAGACATAGAGACACATTTCTGTGGATGTAGACACAGAAAGTCAGACTCATTCCAGCTGGGGGGACATGTCTCTACTCATTCCAGCCGGGGGGACATGTCTCCACTCATTCCAGTCGAGGGGACATGTCTCTACTCAGTCCAGTCAGGAGAACATGTCTCTATTCACTCCAGTCAGGGGGACATGTCTCTACTCACTCCAGTCAGGGGGACATGTCTCTACTCACTCCAGTCAGGAGAACATGTCTCTATTCACTCCAGTCAGGGGGACATGTCTCTATTCACTCCAGTCAGGGGGACATGTCTCTACTCACTCCAGTCAGGAGAACATGTCTCTATTCACTCCAGTCAGGGGGACATGTCTCTACTCACTCCAGTCAGGAGAACATGTCTCTATTCACTCCAGTCAGGGGGACATGTCTCTACTCACTCCAGTCAGGAGAACATGTCTCTACTCACTCCAGTCAGGAGAACATGTCTCTATTCACTCCAGTCAGGGGGACATGTCTCTACTCACTCCAGTCAGGGGGACATGTCTCTACTCAGTCCAGTCGGGAGGACATGTCTCTATTCACTCCAGTCAGGGGGACATGTCTCTACTCACTCCAGTCAGGGGGACATGTCTCTACTCACTCCAGTCAGGGGGACATGTCTCTACTCAGTCCAGTCAGGAGAACATGTCTCCACTCATTCTAGTCAGGAGAAAATGTCTCTATTCACTCCAGTCAGGGGGACATGTCTCTACTCACTCCAGTCAGGAGAACATGTCTCTATTCACTCCAGTCGGAGGGACATGTCTCTACTCATTCTAGTCAGGAGAACATGTCTCCACTCATTCTAGTCAGGAGAACATGTCTCTACTCATTCCAGTCAGGGGGACATGTCTCTACTCACTCCAGTCAGGAGAACATGTCTCTATTCACTCCAGTCGGAGGGACATGCCTCTACTCATTCTAGTCAGGAGAACATGTCTCCACTCATTCCAGTCAGTAGAACATGTCTCTACTTATTCCAGTCGGGGGGACTGTCCTTGTACTATAGGGCGGCAGGTAGCCTAGCGGTTAAGAGTGTTGGGCCGGTAACCTAAAGGTCGCTGGTTTGATTCCCTGGGCAAACTAGGTAAAAAATCTGTCAATGTGCCCTTGAGAAAGGTACTTAATCTGTAAATGACTCAAACGTAAATGTAAAAATGTGTCAGACCTGGCAGAGGCCCTCCAGTCTCCACAACATTAGCGATGTTCAACTACAGCCCTGAGAGCTATGTCAGCTGACTTAATGATATACAATAGACGTGATGCTCCACCACAGCCCTGAGAGCTATGTCAGCTGACTTAATGATATACAATAGACATGATGCTCCACTACAGCCCTGAGAGCTATGTCAGCTGACTTAATGATATACAATAGACATGATGCTCCACTACAGCCCTGAGAGCTATGTCAGCTGACTTAATGATATACAATAGACGTGATGCTCCACTACAGCCCTGAGAGCTATGTCAGCTGACTTAATGATATACAATAGACGTGATGCTCCACTACAGCCCTGAGAGCTATGTCAGCTGACTTAATGATATACAATAGACATGATGCTCCACTACAGCCCTGAGAGCTATGTCAGCTGACTTAATGATATACAATAGACATGATGAGGAGGAGGAGGAGAGTAGGGAGAGTGGTAGAGGAGGAGAGTAAGGAGAGAGTAGGAGGAGGAGAGTAGCGAGAGAGGAGGAGGAGAGTCAAGAGAGAGGAGGAGGAGAGAAAGGAGAGAGGAGGAGGAGGAGAGTAGCGAGAGAGGATGAGGAGGAGAGTAACAAGAGAGGAGGAGGAGAGTAGCAAGAGAGGATGAGGATGATAGTAGCGAGAAAGGAGGAGTAGAATAAAGGAGAGAGGAGGAGGAGGAGAGTAGGGAGAGCGGTAGAGGAGGAGAGTAAGGAGAGAGGAGGAGGAGGAGAGTAAGGAGAGAGGAGGAGGAGAGTCAAGAGAGAGGAGGAGTAGAGAAAGGAGAGAGGAGGAGGAGGAGAGTCAAGAGAGAGAAGGAGGAGAGAAAGGAGAGAGGAGGAGGAGAGTAGCGAGAGAGGATGAGGAGGAGAGTAGCGAGAGAAGAGGAGGAGAGTAATGAGAGAGGAGGAGGAGGAGAGTAAGGAGATAGGAGGAATAGGGGGAGGAAAGTAGCGAGAGAAGACGAGGAGATTAAGGAGAGAGGAGGAGGAGGAGAGTAAAGAGAGCGGAGGAGGAGATTAAAGAGAGAGGGGGAGGAGAGTAAGTCGAGAGGAGGAGGAGAGTAAAGAGAGAGGGGGAGGAGGAGAGTAGCGAGAGAAGACGAGGAGAGGAAAGAGAGAGGAGGAGGAGAGTAAAGAGAGAGGAGGAGGAGGAGAGTAAAGAGAGAGTAGGGGGAGGAGAGTAGCGAGATAAACTGGAATTAGGCAAACTATTAGAGTTTTAGCATCCAGGAAATGGTAGAGCGATTTATGCATAGTGCATCTTTAAGAAATTAAATCTAAATTACATTTGCAATGACCAAATCTAACAACAAATGAGTTGAAGTATTTATTTTCCTTGTCACTATACTTCTACTGTTGTTCAAGTATTTATTTTCCTTGTCACTATACTTCTACTGTTGTTCAAGTATTTATTTTCCTTGTCACTATACTTCTACTGTTGTTCAAGTATTTATTTTCCTTGTCACTATACTTCTACTGTTGTTCAAGTGCAGTATCCGGCTAAATTCACACAATGTTTAGATACAGTTAAAAACATTGATCCGTTCCTTGTTTGGGAAACACATCAAGGTTCACAGGGAGTCAGTCATTGCCTTTCGTTTGAGAAACAGATTGCTGGTTTCTCTCTCTCTCTTTCTCTCTCATTACATCAATAGAGAGGTTTTGGCCCAATGTCACAGCACAACATGTACCTTTCACTACAAAGGCACCTGGGAAAGGGATGGATGTGTGGCAGTGACAACCAGCCAGCTTCTAGCTCTGACAGACAGAGAACTGTCCTAGAGCTGTCTGGGGCGTGAGGACGATCTTCAAGATGGGCAATAATACATCTAGCTGTATGTACCCTATGTTTTCAAGTTGCAGGTTGAGGTTTATTGTAATTAATCTTGTCCTAGAAGCAGAACTGGGCGGTTTCTGCTAGATGGGCCAGCTGCAAAGTCATAATTCATGAACACAACAATTTGCTTAATTTAAGGTTGGGTTTATAAGCATTAGGGTTAGCAGTGTGGGTAAGGTTAGGGTTAGGCATTAGGGTTAGCAGTGTGGGTAAGGTTAGGGTTAGGCATTAGGGTTAGCAGTGTGGGTAAGGTTAGGGTTAGGCATTAGGGTTAGCAGTGTGGGTAAGGTTAGGGTTAGGCATTAGGGTTAGCAGTGTGGGTAAGGTTAGGGTTAGGCATTAGGGTTAGCAGTGTGGGTAAGGTTAGGGTTAGGCATTAGGGTTAGCAGTGTGGGTAAGGTTAGGGTTAGGCATTAGGGTTAGCAGTGTGGGTAAGGTTAGGGTTAGGCATTAGGGTTAGCAGTGTGGGTAAGGTTAGGGTTAGGCATTAGGGTTAGCAGTGTGGGTAAGGTTAGGTTTAGGCATTAGGGTTAGCAGTGTTAGGGGGTAAGGTTAGGGTTAGGCATTAGGGTTAGCAGTGTGGGTAAGGTTAGGGTTAGGCATTAGGGTTAGCAGTGTGGGTAAGGTTAGGGTTAGGCATTAGGGTTAGCAGTGTGGGTAAGGTTAGGGTTAGGCATTAGGGTTAGCAGTGTGGGTAAGGTTAGGGTTAGGCATTAGGGTTAGCAGTGTGGGTAAGGTTAGGGTTAGGCATTAGGGTTAGCAGTGTGGGTAAGGTTAGGGTTAGGCATTAGGGTTAGCAGTGTGGGTAAGGTTAGGGTTAGGCATTAGGGTTAGCAGTGTGGGTAAGGTTAGGGTTAGGCATTAGGGTTAGCAGTGTGGGTAAGGTTAGGGTTAGGCATTAGGGTTAGCAGTGTGGGTAAGGTTAGGTTTAGGCATTAGGGTTAGCAGTGTGGGTAAGGTTAGGGTTAGGCATTAGGGTTAGCAGTGTGGGTAAGGTTAGGGTTAGGCATTAGGGTTAGCAGTGTGGGTAAGGTTAGGGTTAGGCATTAGGGTTAGCAGTGTGGGTAAGGTTAGGGTTAGGCATTAGGGTTAGCAGTGTGGGTAAGGTTAGGGTTAGGCATTAGGGTTAGCAGTGTGGGTAAGGTTAGGGTTAGGCATTAGGGTTAGCAGTGTGGGTAAGGTTAGGGTTAGGCATTAGGGTTAGCAGTGTGGGTAAGGTTAGGGTTAGGCATTAGGGTTAGCAGTGTGGGTAAGGTTAGGGTTAGGCATTAGGGTTAGCAGTGTGGGTAAGGTTAGGGTTAGGCATTAGGGTTAGCAGTGTGGGTAAGGTTAGGGTTAGGCATTAGGGTTAGCAGTGTGGGTAAGGTTAGGGTTAGGCATTAGGGTTAGCAGTGTGGGTAAGGTTAGGGTTAGGCATTAGGGTTAGCAGTGTGGGTAAGGTTAGGGTTAGGCATTAGGGTTAGCAGTGTGGATAAGGTTAGGGTTAGGCATTAGGGTTAGGCATTAGGGTTAAGGTTAGCGTTAGGCATTAGGGTTAGCAGTGTGGGTAAGGTTAGGGTTAGGCATTAGGGTTAGCAGTGTGGGTAAGGTTAGGGTTAGGCATTAGGGGTAGGCATTAGGGTTAAGGTTAGGGTGAGGCATTAGGGTTAGCAGTGTGGGTAAGGTTAGGGTTAGGCATTAGGGTTATCAGTGTGGGTAAGGTTAGGGTAAGGCATTAGGGTTATCAGTGTGGGTAAGGTTAGGGTAAGGCATTAGGGTTAGCAGTGTGGGTAAGGTTCGGGCTAGGTTTATTTTTTAAACCATTTTATTCACCTTTTTTAACCAGATAGGCTAGTTGAGAAGAAGTTCTCATTTACAACTGCGACCTGGCCAAGATAAAGCAAAGCAGTTCGACACATACAACAACACAGAGATACACATGGAATAAACAAAACATACAGTCAATAATACAGTTGAAGAAAATCTATATACAGTGTCTGCAAATGAGGTAAGATAACGGAGGTAAGATAATAAATAAGTCATGGTGGCGAACGATTTACAATATACCAATTAGACACTGGAGTGATTGATGTGCAGAAGATGAATGTGCAAGTGGAGATACTGGGGTGCAAAGGAGCAAGATAAATAAATACAGTATGGGGATGAGGTAGTTGGATGGGCTATTTGCAGTTGGGTTATGTACAGGTGCAGTGATCTGTGAGCTGCTCCAACAGCTGATGCTTAAAGCTAGTGAGGGAGATATGAGTCTCCAGCTTCAGTTATTTTTGCAGCTCGTTCCAGTCATTGGCAGCAGAGAACTGGAAGGAAAGGCGGCCAAAAGAGGAATTGGTTTTGGGGGTGACTAGTGAGATATACCTGCTGGAGCGCGTGCTATGGGTGGGTGCTACTATGGTGACCAGTGAGCTGAGATAAGGCGGGGCTTTACCTAGGAGAGACTTGTAGATGACCTGGAGCCAGTGGCTTTGGCGATGAGTATGAAGCGAGGGCCAGCCAACGAGAGCATGCAGGTTGCAGTGGTGGGGGGTAGTTGGGGCTTTGGTGACCAAACGGATGGCACTGTGATAGACTGCATCAAATTTGTTGAGTAGAGTGTTTGAGGCTATTTTGTAAATGACATCGCCGAAGTCGAGGATCGGTAGGATGGTCAGCTTAAGAGAGTATGTTTGGCAGCATGAGTGAAGGATGCTTTGTTGCGAAAAAGGAAGCCGATTCTAGATTTAATTTTGAATTGGAGATGCTTAATGTGAGTCTGGAAGGAGAGTTTACAGTCTAGCCAGACCCCTTGGTATTTATAGTTGTCCACATGTTCTAAGTCAGAACCGTCCAGAGTAGTGATGCTGGACGGGCGGGCAGCAATCGGTTAAAGAGCATGCATTTAGTTTTACTTGTATTTACAAGCAGTTGGGGGCCACGGAAGGAGAGTTGTATGGCATTGAAGCTTGTCTGGAGGTTTTTTTCATTTATTTTTTATTTTACCTTTATTTAACCAGGCAAGTCAGTTAAGAACACATTCTTATTTTCAATGACGGCCTGGGAACAGTGGGTTAACTGCCTGTTCAGAGGCAGAATGACAGATTTGTACCTTGTCAGCTCGGGGGTTTGAACTCGCAACCTTCCGGACCTCTGGCAGTCTCTAGTCCAACGCTCTAACCACTAGGCTACCCTGCCGCCCCTGGTTAGTTAACACAGTGTCCAAAGAAGAGCCAGATGTATACAGAATGATGTCATCTGTGTAGAAGTGGATCAGAGAATCACCAGCAGTAAGAGCGACATCATTGATGTATACAGAGAAGAGAGTCGGCCCGAGAATTGAACCCTGTGGCACCCCCATAGAGACTGCCAGAGGTCCAGACAACAGGCCCTCCGATTTGACACACTGAGCTCTATCAGAGAAGTGGTTGGTGAACCAGGCGAGGCAGTCATTTGAGAAACCAAGGCTGCTGAGTCTGCCGATTAGAATGTGGTGATTGACAGAATCGAAAGCCTTGGCCTGGTTGATGAATACAGCTGCACAGTAATGTCTCTTATCGATGGCAGTTATGATATCGTTTAGGACAGCATGGCTGAGGTGCACCCATGACCAGCTCTGAAACCAGGTTGCATAGCAAAGAAGGTATGGTGGGATTCAAAATGGTCAGTAATCTGTTTGTTAACTTGGCTTTCGAAGACCTTAGAAAGGCAGGGTAGGATAGATATGGGTCTGTAGCAGTTTGGGTCTAGAGTGTCTCCCCCTTCGAAGAGGGGGATAACCGTTGCAGCTTTCCAATCTTTGGGAATCTCAGACGGTATGAACGAGAGTTTGAACAGGCTAGTAATAGGGGTTGCAACAATTTCGGCAGATAATTTTAGAATGAGAGGGTCCAGATTGTCTTGTTTAAAATCTGATTTTATGACTTTGTGGCTGTTCCAACTAGTGACCACTCTGCAGATTTCTCTCTGGTACATTAGTAATCCTAATAAATGCCAACCTCACATGCAATTAGTGCAACTGTGAATGTAGGCTATTTGTCTTTACAACGGTGTGTGTGGTGCTAAACTCTGAGGTGATGAAGACATGAATCCATGACAGCGGAAGCTATTAGTGCTTCTACCTCCTCCAATCTCAGAGAGCTGATTACAGACACAGTGTTACTGGTGCTAGACTACACACTGTATGTCTTACTGTCTGTTTAGATCTATACCTGTTGATCAATTAAAGACAGAGTCAAGAGGAGGAGGAGAGGAGGGAGAGAAGAGGGAGAGAGGAGGAGGAGAGGAGGGAGAGAGGAGGAGAGGAGGGAGAGAGGAGGAGGAGAGGATGGAGAGAAGAGGGAAGGGGAGGAGAGGAGAGGAGAGGAGAGGAGAGGAGAGGAGAGGAGAGGAGAGGAGAGGAGAGGAGAGGAGAGGAGAGGAGAGGAGAGGAGAGGAGAGGAGAGGAGAGGAGAGGAGAGGAGAGGAGAGGAGGAGGAGAGGATGGAGATAAGAGGGAGAGAGGAGGAGAGGAGTGAGATACGAGGAGGAGGAGGAGGAGGATGGAGAGAAGAGGGAGAGAGGAGGACAGGAGGGAGAGAGGAGGAGGAGGAGAGGATGGAGAGAAGAGGGAGAGAGGAGGAGAGGAGGGAGAGAGAGAGGAGGAAGAAGAGGGAGAAAGGAGGAGGAGTGGGAGAGGAGCTAGAGAGGAGGAGGAGGAGAGGAGGGAGGGAGGGAGGAGGAGAGGAGGGAGAGATGATGAGGTTGAAGAGGGAGAGTGGAGGAGGAGCGGTGAAGACGAGGAGGAGAGTAGGGAGAGAAGGAGGACAGAGAAGGAGGACAGAGGGTGATTTCCCTTCTTCAGATTGTGAAAGATATGTCACTCCCCACATGTAATCACACTTGTCTTAATTAAGCGACAGGACGTCTCAGTTGAACGTGTAGTGCTTGCACGGCATGACACCCACCCACACACTGATGCTGATGCTACTGTACAGTACATTAGTGCAAACAATGAAAAATAATCTCAACCATTATCAAACTCTGATGTGATGTAGGATGAAATCTAACTAATAAATCAATGACAACACAATCCGACAATCACGTCATTTCCGGTCACAACTTGCAGGCTTGTTTTTGAGTTGCGGTGCGTTTTGTTGCCAACCTATTTTGCTACCTGACAACTTTACGGTTTTTACTTTTTAATTACCGTTCATATATTTATTTATTTTTCCCTCAACTTTTTCACTCCGGACGCTTTATCTGGACACGATTCGTCAGGACCTCCAACAGCCGAAGCTAAGTAGTAACATTAACAAGATGCCTTCTAATTGTAGTCGCTGTACTCGCCTTACGGCGAGGATAGCTGTGCTACAAGCCCAGCTTCAGAAGCAATCGTTAGGCAAGGGTAATTTCAGTGTAGGAAAGGATGAAACAGCGTCTGTGCCACCAGTAAGTACAGATAGTAGTATAAATCCCCTGGCACAGTCCCCGCAGCCGGACAACTTTCTTATGGTTTCTGGAAGGAAATGCTGTAGGAAAGCTCAACCGGTGTCGCTCATTCAGCCGACAGAAACTTTCAACCGGTTTTCCCCATTAAGCAGCGGGTCAGAGTCAGAGGCCGAGTCTTCTCTGGTCTCTACTCCTCCCGTTACGGGGTCTGAGATGCTGAAGCTTCCCACCATTAGCTCTGACAAATTGAAAACTCTAGTCATTGGCGACTCCATTACCCGCAGTATTAGACTTAAAACGAATCATCCAGCGATCATACACTGTTTACCAGGGGGCAGGGCTACCGACGTTAAGGCTAATCTGAAGATGGTGCTGGCTAAAGCTAAAACTGGGGAGTGTAGAGAGTATAGAGATATTGTTATCCACGTCAGCACCAACGATGTTAGGATGAAACAGTCAGAGATCACCAAGCGCAACATAGCTTCTGCGTGCATATCAGCTAGAAAGATGTGTCGGCATCGAGTAATTGTCTCTGGCCCCCTCCCAGTTAGGGGGAGTGATGAGCTCTACAGCAGTCTCACAACTCAATCGCTGGTTGAAAACTGTTTTCTGCCCCTCCCAAAAGATAGAATTTGTAGATAATTGGCCCTCTTTCTGGGACTCACCCACAAACAGGACCAAGCCTGGCCTGCTGAGGAGTGACGGACTCCATCCTAGCTGGAGGGGTGCTCTCATCTTATCAACCAACATAGACAGGGCTCTAACTCCTCTAGCTCCACAATGAAATAGGGTGCAGGCCAGGCAGCAGGCTGTTAGCCAGCCTGCCAGCATAGTGGAGTCTGCCACTAGCACAGTCAGTGTAGTCAGCTCAGCTATCACCATTGAGACCGTGTCTGTGCCTCGACCTAGGTTGGGCAAAACTAAACATGGCGGTGTTCGCCTTAGCAATCTCACTAGGATAAAGACCACCTCCATTCCAGTCATTACTGAAAGAGATCATGATACCTCACATCTCAAAATAGGGCTACTTAATGTTAGAACCCTTACTTCAAAGGCAATTATAGTCAATGAACTAATCACTGATCATAATCTTGATGTGATTGGCCTGACTGAAACATGGCTTAAGCCTGATGAATTTACTGTTTTAAATGAGGCCTCACCTCCTGGCTACACTAGTGACCATATCCCCCGTGCATCCCGCAAAGGCGGAGGTGTTGCTAACATTTACGATAGCAAATTTCAATTTACAAAAAAAATGACGTTTTCGTCTTTTGAGCTTCTAGTTATGAAATCTATGCAGCCTACTCAATCACTTTTTATAGCTACTGTTTACAGGCCTCCTGAGCCATATACAGCGTTTCTCACTGAGTTCCCTGAATTCCTATCGGACCTTGTAGTCATAGCAGATAATATTCTAATCTTTGGTGACTTTAATATTCATATGGAAAAGTCCACAGACCCACTCCAAAAGGCTTTCGGAGCCATCATCGACTCAGTGGGTTTTGTCCAACATGTCTCTGGACCCACTCACTGTCACAGTCATACGCTGGACCTAGTTTTGTCCCATGGAATAAATGTTGTGGATCTTAATGTTTTTCCTCATAATCCTGGACTATCGGACCACCATTTTATTACGTTTGCAATTGCAACAAATAATCTGCTCAGACCCCAACCAAGGACCATCAAAAGTCGTGCTATAAATTCACAGACAACACAAAGATTCCTTGATGCCCTTCCAGACTCCCTCTGCCTACCCAAGGACACCAGAGGACAAAAATCAGTTAACCACCTAACTGAGGATCTCAATTTAATCTTGCGCAATACCCTAGATGCAGTTGCACCCCTAAAAACTAAAAACATTTCTCATAAGAAACTAGCTCCCTGGTACACAGAAAATACCCGAGCTCTGAAGCAAGCTTCCAGAAAATTGGAACGGAAATAGCGCCACACCAAACTGGAAGTCTTCCGACTAGCTTGGAAAGACGGTACCGTGCAGTACCGAAGAGCCCTTGCTGCTGCTCGATCATCCTATTTTTCTAACTTAATTGAGGAAAATAAGAACAATCCGAAATTCCTTTTTGATACTGTCGCAAAGCTAACTAAAAAGCAGCATTCCCCAAGAGAGGATGACTTTCACTTTAGCAGTGATAAATTCACAAACTTCTTTGAGGAAAAGATTATGATTATTAGAAAGCAAATTACGGACTCCTCTTTAAACCTGCGTATTCCTCCAAACCTCAGTTGTCCTGAGTCTGCACAACTCTGCCAGGACCTAGGATCAAGAGAGACGCTCAAGTGTTTTACTACTATATCTCTTGACACAATGATGAAAATAATCATGGCCTCTAAACCTTCAAGCTGCATACTGGACCCTATTCCAACTAAACTACTGAAAGAGCTGCTTCCTGTGCTTGGCCCTCCTATGTTGAACATAATAAACGGCTCTCTATCCACCGGATGTGTACCAAACTCACTAAAAGTGGCAGTAATAAAGCCTCTCTTGAAAAAGCCAAACCTTGACCCAGAAAATATAAAAAACTATCGGCCTATATCGAATCTTCCATTCCTCTCAAAAAATTTAGAGAAGGCTGTTGCACAGCAACTCACTGCTTTCCTGAAGACAAACAATGTATACGAAATGCTTCAGTCTGGTTTTAGACCCCATCATAGCACTGAGACGGCACTTGTGAAGGTGGTAAATTACATTTTAATGGCATCGGGCCGAGGCTCTGCATCTGTCCTCATGCTCCTAGACCTTAGTGCTGCTTTTGATACCATCGATCACCACATTCTTTTGGAGAGATTGGAAACCCAAATTGGTCTACACGGACATGTTCTGGCCTGGTTTAGATCTTATCTGTCGGAAAGATATCAGTTTGTCTCTGTGAATGGTTTGTCCTCTGACAAATCAACTGTAAATTTCGGTGTTCCTCAAGGTTCCGTTTTAGGACCACTATTGTTTTCACTATACATTTTACCTCTTGGGGATGTTATTCGAAAACATAATGTTAACTTTCACTGCTATGCGGATGACACACAGCTGTACATTTCAATGAAACATGGTGAAGCCCCAAAATTGCCCTCGCTAGAAGCATGTGTTTCAGACATAAGGAAGTGGATGGCTGCAAACTTTCTACTATTAAACTCGGACAAAACAGAGATGCTTGTTCTAGGTGCCAAGAAACAAAGAGATCTTCTGTTGAATCTGACAATTAATCTTAATGGTTGTACAGTCGTCTCAAATAAAACTGTGAAGGACCTCGGCGTTACTCTGGACCCTGATCTCTCTTTTGAAGAACATATCAAGACCATTTCGAGGACAGCTTTTTTCCATCTACGTAATATTGCAAAAATCCGAAACTTTCTGTCCAAAAACTATGCAGAAAAATTAATCCATGCTTTTGTCACTTCTAGGTTAGACTACTGCAATGCTCTACTTTCCGGCTACCCGGATAAAGCACTAAATAAACTTCAGTTAGTGCTAAATACGGCTGCTAGAATCCTGACTAGAACCAAAAAATTTGATCATATTACTCCAGTGCTAGCCTCTCTACACTGGCTTCCTGTCAAAGCAAGGGCTGATTTCAAGGTTTTACTGCTAACCTACAAAGCATTACATGGGCTTGCTCCTACCTATCTCTCTGATTTGGTCCTGCCGTACATACCTACACGTACGCTACGGTCACAAGACGCAGGCCTCCTAATTGTCCCTAGAATTTCTAAGCAAACAGGGCTATCTCCTATAGAGCTCCATTTTTATGGAACGGTCTGGCTACCCATGTCAGAGAAGCAAACTCGGTCTCAACCTTTAAGTCTCTACTGAAGACTCATCTCTTCAGTGGGTCATATGATTGAGTGTAGTCTGGCCCAGGAGTTGGAAGGTGAACGGAAAGGCTCTGGAGCAACGAACCGCCCTTGCTGTCTCTGCCTGGCCGGTTCCCCTCTTTCCACTGGGATTCTCTGCCTCTAACCCTATTACAGGGGCTGAGTCACTGGCTTACTGGGGCTCTCTCATGCCGACCCTGCAGGGGGTGCGTCACGTGAGTGGGTTGATTCACTGTTGTGGTCATCCTGTCTGGGTTGGCACACCCCCCCCCCCCTTGGGCTGTGCCGTGGCGGAGATCTTTGTGGGCTATACTCAGCCTTGTCTCAGGATGGTAAATTGGTGGTTGAAGATATCCCTCTCGTGGTGTGGGGGCTGTGCTTTGGCAAAGTGGGTGGGGTTATATCCTTCCTGTTTGGCCCTGTCCGGGGGTGTCCTCGGATGGGGACACAGTGTCTCCTGTCCCATCCTGTCTCAGCCTCCAGTATTTATGCTGCAGTAGTTTGTGTCGGGGGGCTAGGGTCAGTTTGTTATAACTGGAGTACTTCTCCTGTCCTATTCGGTGTCCTGTGTGAATCTAAGTGTGCGTTCTCTAATTCTCTCCTTCTTTCTTTCTCTCTCTTGGAGGACCTGAGCCCTAGGACCACGCCCCAGGACTACCTGACATGATGACTCCTTGCTGTCCCCAGTCCACCTGGCCATGCTGCTGCTCCAGTTTCAACTGACCTGAGCCCTAGGACCATGCCCCAGGACTACCTGACATGATGACTCCTTGCTGTCCCCAGTCCACCTAGCCATGCTGCTGCTCCAGTTTCAACTGTTCTGCCTTACTATTATTCGACCA
>NC_060181.1:80577910-80620353 GCF_021184085.1 Oncorhynchus gorbuscha | reverse complement strand
CTCGGAGGACCTGACCCTAGGACCGTGCCCCAGGACTACCTGACATGATGACTCCTTGCTGTCCCCGGTCCACCTGACTGTGCTGCTGCTCCAGTTTCAACTGTTCTGCCTTGTTATTATTCGACCATGCTGGCCATTTATGAACATTTGAACATCTTGGCCATGTTCTGTTATAATCTCCACCCGGCACAGCCAGAAGAGGACTGGCCACCCCACATAGCCTGGTTCCTCTCTAGGTTTCTTCCTAGGTTTTGGCCTTTCTAGGGAGTTTTTCCTAGCCACCGTGCTTCTACACCTGCATTGCTTGCTGTTTGGGGTTTTAGGCTGGGTTTCTGTACAGCAATTTGAGATATCAGCTGATGTACGAAGGGCTATATGAATACATTTGATTTGATTAGATTTGAATCACATAATTATGTCATCACAATGTATAAATCTGGTATTAAAACACCTTCTTTGGGTTAGATCATATGGAGTAACAAAGGGTAGATGAGCTAATATTAAACAGGTGTCTATAGTCTTTGAGACACAAAGACTAGATTATGATTATCAGGTGTTAACTGCAGCTGGGGAGGGAGCCACTTTGTCATACCCATCTATACACTATATATATAAAAGTATGTGGACACTCCTTTAAATGAGTGTATTACCCGTTGCTGACAGGTGTTTAAAAACGAGCACACAACCATGCAATCTCCATAGACAACCATTGGCAGTAGAATGGCCCTATTGAAGACTGACTTTCAATGTGACACTGTCATAGGACGCCACCTTTCCAACAAGTCAGTTCATCAAATGCCTGCCATGCTAGAGCAGCCCTGATCAACTGTAAGTGCTGTTATTGTGAAGTAGAACCGTCTAGGAGCAACAACGGCTCAGCTGCGAAGTTGTAGGCCATGCAAACTCACAGAATGGGACCGCCAAATACTTTATAGTCTGGCAGTCCGACGGACGAACCTGGGTTTGGCGGATGCCAGGAGAACACTACCTGCCTGAATGCATAGTGCCAACTGAAAAATTGGTTGGGAGAGGAATAGTGGTCTGTGGCTGTTTTTCATGGTTTAGTCTAGGCCCCTTAGTTCCACTGAAGGGAAATCAACACTATAGCATACAATCCCAATCTAGACGATTCTATGCTTCCAACTTTGTGGCAGTTTGGGGATGGCCCTTTCCTGTTTCAGCATGACAATATCCCCGTGCACTACATGAGGTCCATACAGAAATGGTTTGTCAAAATCGGTGTGGAAGAACTTGACTGTCCTTAACTCCATCGAGCACCTTTGGGATGAATTAAAATGCTGACTGCAAGCCAGGCCAAATTGCCCAACATCAGTGCCCGCCCTCACTAATGCTCTTGTGGCTGAATGGAAGCAAGTCCCCTCAGCAATGTTCTAACATCTAGTGGAAAGCCTTCCCAGGAGAGTAGAGGCAGTTATAGCAGGAAAGGGGGGCCAACTCCATATTAATGCCCATGATTTTGGATGAGATGTTCGACGAGCACATACTTTTGGTCATGTAATGTATCTCTCGACCAGACCCCATTCTAACCTCATATAAGAGAATAATAATAATTGATATAGACTCAATCTCATCAGAGATATGATGTTTGCTGGAAATGTAACATCCAATACCACCTAAATATCACAGCTATATACCAATCATACCCCAGCTTGGAATATTCCATATGATTCTGGAACGGTACAGTAACAACATGATGGGAATTGATTTGGGGTTCCAGGCCTCTGAAGGGGAACAGATGGTCTGGTCACAGCCGTGTCTTCTACTGATGATGTTAAGAGATGACTTTAGAAAGGCAATTTCACCAAATGTCACTACGCATGCAAGTCCCAGTTTACATATGGCAGGGTGGAATCAGGCTGATAAATGGGGCTTGAGTCTCTCTTTGTCGCTTTTTCTTCTCCTTCATCCCTCCCAGATGTTTCCTTGTCTTTGTTTGTCCCTTTCTACTTCTTTGATCTCATAGCCCTCTCTCCTCCCCTTTCACATTTCCCCCATTCAATCTCTTTACCCCGCTCCACATCTCCTCCTCCCCTTGCTGTTGCTCTTTATTTTCCTATCTGCATCCATCCGATATTCTGCCAGTGATTGCTGATAAGGCGTGGGTGTGGGTGGGTGTGGGTGGGTGAGGGTGTGTGTGTGTGTTTTGTGCGGGTGTGAGTGTGTGTGTTTCAATCTCTTATTACCATCCTGCCTCGTCAGCAGAGTGTGTTTCTAGTGTATCTGTGAATCTGTGCCCATAGCCAGCTCCATACTGACTACGTTTAATTACGATAGACAAACAGACGGAGAGAGAGAAAGAGAGAGATGCCAAACACACACACTGCATCCTTCAAATGTTAATGAGTCACGTTACAAGCTGTTGTTTTCTCAACTCTTTTGGTTCAGTGGCCAATACTGTATCAATCAAGAATGAATAATGACAAAACATTTAAAATAAAAGTAATTACAGAGGGAGGTGGGGTGTTTATGACAAGGACATAACACATCTAACGCAGAAGACATTCATACCACAGACTGCAAAGTGATGCATCACAATATCCCCATGGCTCGCTGTGGCTAGATAAACCGTTTGGACACAGTCTATCGCTGTCATTTCATGGCTTTTCACTTCAACGAGAGATTCACCACCAGAAAAGGCATTCGCAAACAAAAGCAGTGAAAACCCAATCAGTTACATTCAACTATGAGTGTTGTATTTCTCCCATCATCAACAAGAACAACAGGCTGAGCTGAGGTTCCTGTGGAACACCAAGCATTGATTTGTTTTCTACATATCCTACCTTCTCCTCATGTTTTGCGCTGAGTCCGGTATTCCAGTTTTACAGGGTTTGGGAAGCTTGGCAAAGGCCCGTAAATGACCTCCCCATACGGAACCCTAGGCATTTCCACATCGGGTATATTTACACATTTCCTCCTCTCCATAAATGATTAAGGATTTTGCCAAAGATGAAATTCCAGAAATGTTCCCAGATCCATCCCAGGAAGATGCGGTCCTGAGGCAAACACACGTTCCCAGATCCCTCCCAGGATGAAGCTGTCCCGAGGCAAACAATTTCCCTGATCCCTCCCAGGAAGAAGCTGTCCTGAGGCGAACACATTCCCAGATCCATCCCAGGAAGAAGCTGTCCTGCGGCGATCATGTTCCCACATCCCTCCCAGGAAGAAGCTGTCCTGAGGCGAACATGTTCCCAGATCCCTCACAGGAAGAAGCTGTCCTGAAAATAACAGGTTCCCAGATCCCTCCCAGGAAGAAGCTGTTCTGAGGCGAACATTTTCCCACATCCCTCCCAGGAAGATGCTGTTCTGAGGAAAACATGTTCCCAGATCCCTCCAAGGAAGAAGCTGTTCTGAGGTGAACGCGTTCCCAGATCCCTCCCAGGTAGAAGCTGTCCTGATACAAACATGTTCCCAGATCCCTCCGAGGTAGAAGCTGTCCTGAGGAAAACATGTTCCCAGATCCCTCCCAGGAAGAAGCTGTCCTGAGGCAGACATGTTCCCACATCCATCCCAGGAAGAAGCTGTCATGAGGCGAACAAGTTCCCAGATCCCTCCCAGGAAGGAGCTGATCTGAGGCGAACCCGTTCCCTGATCCTTCCCAGGAAGAAGCTATCCTGAGGCGAACATTTTCCCACATCCCTCCCAGGAAGATGCTGTTCTGAGGAAAACATGTTCCCAGATCCCTCCAAGGAAGAAGCTGTTCTGAGGTGAACGCGTTCCCAGATCCCTCCCAGGTAGAAGCTGTCCTGATACAAACATGTTCCCAGATCCCTCCGAGGGAGAAGCTGTCCTGAGGAAAACATGTTCCCAGATCCCTCCCAGGAAGAAGCTGTCCTGAGGTAGACATGTTCCCACATCCATCCCAGGAAGAAGCTGTCATGAGGCGAACAAGTTCCCAGATCCCTCCCAGGAAGTAGCTGATCTGAAGGCGAACAAGTTCCCAGAACCCTCCCAGGAAGAAGATGTCCTGAAGCAAACACGTTCCCAGATCCCTCCCAGGAAGAAGCTGTCCTGAGGCGAACAAGTTCCCAGATCCCTCCCAGGAAGGAGCTGATCTGAGGCGAACCCGTTCCCTGATCCTTCCCAGGAAGAAGCTATCCTGAGGCGAACATGTTTTCCTCCCAGGAAGATCCTTCCCAGATCCATCCCAGGAAGAAGTTGTCCTTCCCAGGAAGAAGGTGAACATTTTCCCTGATCCCTCCCAGGAAGAAGGAGCATTTTGATCTGAAATGCTGTTCTGAGGAAAACATGTTCCCAGTTCCCCAGAATCCCTCCCAGGAAGAAGTTGATCCTCCGAGGGAGAAGCTGTCCTGAGGAAAACATGTTCCCAGATCCCTCCCAGGAAGAAGCATGTTCCCACATCCATCCCCTGTCATGAGGCGAACAAGTTCCCAGATCCCTCCCAGGAAGGAGCTGATCTGAGGCGAACCCGTTCCCTGATCCTTCCCAGGAAGAAGCTATCCTGAGGCAAACATGTTCCCACATCCCTCCCAGGAAGAAGCTGTCCTTAGGTGAACATTTTCCCTGATCCCTCCCAGGAAGTAGCTTTCCTGATGCGTACATGATTCCAGATCTCTTCCAAAAAGAAGCTGTCCTGAGGCGAACATGTTCCCAAATCGCTCCCAGGAAGAAGCTGTTCTGAGGCGAACGCGTTCCCAGATCCCTCCGAGGTAAAAACTGTCCTGAGGCGAACATGTTCCCAGATCCCTCCAAGGAAGAAGCTGTCCTGAGGCGGACATGTTCCCACATCCATCGCAGGAAGAAGCTGTCCTGAGGCGAACAAGTTCCCAGAACCCTCCCAGGAAGAAGCTGTCCTGAGGTGAACACGTTCCCAGATCCCTCGCAGGAAGAAGCTGTCCTGAGGTGAACATGTTCCCACATCCATCCCAGGAAGAAGCTGTCCTGAGGCGAACAAGTTCCCAGAACCCTCCCAGGAAGAAGCTGTCCTGAGGCGAACATGTTCCCAGATCCCTCCCAGGAAGAAGCTGTCCTGAGGCGAACATGTTCCCAGATCCCTCCAAGGAAGAAGCTGTCCTGAGGCGAACATGTTCCCAGATCCCTCCCAGGTAGAAGCTGTTCTGAGGTGAAAACGTTCCCAGAACCCTAACAGGAAGAAGCTGTCCTGAGGCGAACACGTTCCCAGATCCCTCCCAGGAAGTTGCTGATCTGAGGGGAACATGTTCCCCCATCCATCCCAGGAAGAAGCTGTCCTGATGCGGACATGTTCCCACATCCATCCCAGGAAGAAGCAGTCCTGAGGCGAACACGTTCCCAGAACCCTCCCAGGAAGTTGCTGATCTGAGGGGAACATGTTCCCCCATCCATCCCAGGAAGAAGCTGTCCTGAGGCGAACATGTTCCCACATCCATCCCAGGAAGAAGCTGTCCTGAGGCGGACATGTTCCCAGATCCCTCCGAGGTAGAAGCTGTCCTGAGGCGAACATGTTCCCAGATCCCTCCCAGGAAGAAGCTGTCCTGAGGCGGACATGTTCCCACCTCCATCCCAGGAAGAAACTGTCCTGAGCCGAACAAGTTCCCAGAACCCTCCCAGGAAGAAGCTGTCCTGAGGTGAACACGTTCCTAGATCCCTCCCAGGAAGTAGCTGATCTGAGGCGAACACGTCCCCAGATCGATCCCAGGAAGAAGCTGTCCTGAAGCGAACACGTTCCCAGATCCCTCCCAGGAAGAAGCTGTCCTGAGGCGCACAAGTTCCCAGATCCCTCCCAGGAAGTAGCTGATCTTAGGCGAACATGTTCCCAGATCCCTCCCAGGAAGAAGCTGTCCTTAGGTGAACATTTCCCTGATCCCTCACAGGAAGAAGCTTTCCTGATGCGTACATGTTCCCAGATCTCTTCCAGGGAGAAGTTGTCCTGAGGCGAACATGTTCCCAGATCCCTCCCAGGAAGATGCTGTCCTGAGGCGAACATGTTCCCAGATCCCTCCAAGGAAGAAGCTGTCCTGAGGCGAACATGTTCCCAGATCCCTCCCAGGAAGTTGCTGATCTGAGGGGAACATGTTCCCCCATCCATCCCAGGAAGAAGCTGTCCTGAGGTGAACATGTTCCCACATCCATCCCAGGAAGAAGCTGTCCTGAGGCGGACATGTTCCCAGATCCCTCCGAGGAAGAAGCTGTCCTGAGGCGGACATGTTCCCACATCCATCCCAGGAAGAAGCTGTCCTGAGGCGAAGAAGTTCCCAGAACCCTCCCAGGAAGTTGCTGATCTGAGGGGAACATGTTCCCCCATCCATCCCAGGAAGAAGCTGTCCTGAGGCGAACATGTTCCCACATCCATCCCAGGAAGAAGCTGTCCTGACGCGAACATGTTCCCACATCCATCCCAGGAAGAAGCTGTCCTGAGGCGAACACGTTCCCAGATCCCTCCCAGGAAGTAGCTGATCTGAGGCGAACATGTTCCCAGATCCCTCCCAGGAAGAAGCTGTCCTTAGGTGAACATTTCCCTGATCCCTCACAGGAAGAAGCTTTCCTGATGCGTACATGTTCCCAGATCTCTTCCAGGGAGAAGTTGTCCTGAGGCGAACATGTTCCCAGATCCCTCCCAGGAAGAAACTGTCCTAAGGCGAACTTGTTCCCAAATCTCTCCCAGGAAGATGCTGTCCTGAGGCGAACATGTTCCCAGATCCCTCCAAGGAAGAAGCTGTCCTGAGGCGAACATGTTCCCAGATCCCTCCCAGGAAGTTGCTGATCTGAGGGGAACATGTTCCCCCATCCATCCCAGGAAGAAGCTGTCCTGAGGCGAACATGTTCCCACATCCATCCCAGGAAGAAGCTGTCCTGAGGCGGACATGTTCCCACATCCATCCCAGGAAGAAGCTGTCCTGAGGCGAACACGTTCCCAGATCCCTCCAAGGAAGAAGCTGTCCTGAGGTGAACATGTTCCCAGATCCCTCCCAGGAAGTTGCTGATCTGAGGGGAACATGTTCCCCCATCCATCCCAGGAAGAAGCTGTCCTGAGGCGAACATGTTCCCACATCCATCCCAGGAAGAAGCTGTCCTGAGGCGGACATGTTCCCAGATCCCTCCGAGGTAGAAGCTGTCCTGAGGCGAACATGTTCCCAGATCCCTCCAAGGAAGAAGCTGTCCTGAGGCGAACATGTTCCCAGATCCCTCCCAGGTAGAAGCTGTTCTGAGGTGAAAACGTTCCCAGAACCCTAACAGGAAGAAGCTGTCCTGAGGCGAACACGTTCCCAGATCCCTCCCAGGAAGTTGCTGATCTGAGGGGAACATGTTCCCCCATCCATCCCAGGAAGAAGCTGTCCTGAAGCGAACATGTTCCCACATCCATCCCAGGAAGAAGCTGTCCTGAGGCGGACATGTTCCCACATCCCATCCCAGGAAGAAGCAGTCCTGAGGCGAACACGTTCCCAGAACCCTCCCAGGAAGAAGCTGTTCTGAGGCGAACGCGTTCCCAGATCCCTCCGAGGTAGAAGCTGTCCTGAGGCGAACATGTTCCATGATCCCTCCCAGGAAGAAGCTGTCCTGAGGCGAACAAGTTCCCAGAATGCTCCCAGGAAGAAGCTGTCCTGAGGTGAACACGTTCCCTGATCCCTCCCAGGAAGTAGCTGATCTGAGGCGAACACGTCCCCAGATCGATCCCAGGAAGAAGCTGTCCTGAAGCGAACACGTTCCCAGATCCCTCACTGGAAGAATCTGTCCTGAGGCAAACAAGTTCCCAGATCCCTCCCAGTAAGTAGCTGATCTGAGGCGAACATGTTCCCAGATCCCTCCCAGGAAGAAGCTGTCCTTAGGTGAACATTTTCCCTGATCCCTCACAGGAAGATACTGTCCTAAGGCGAACTTGTTCCCAAATCGCTCCCAGGAAGATGCTGTCCTGAGGCGAACATGTTCCCAGATCCCTCCAAGGAAGAAGCTGTCCTGAGGCGAACATGTTCCCTGATCCCTCCCAGGTAGAAGCTGTTCTGAGGTGAAACCTTTCCCAGAACCCTCCCAGGAAGAAGCTGTCCTGAGGCGAACACGTTCCCAGATCCCTCCCAGGAAGTTGCTGATCTGAGGGGAACATGTTCCCCCATCCATCCCAGGAAGAAGCTGTCCTGAGGCGAACAAGTTCATCAGATCCCTCCCAGGAAGTAGCTGATCTGAGGCGAACACGTTCCCAGATCCCTCCCAGGAAGAAGCTATCTTGAGGCGAACATGTTTCCTGATCCTTCCCGGGAAGAAGTTGTCTTGATGCGAACATGTTCCCAGATCCCTCCCAGGAAGAAGCTGTCCTTAGGTGAACATTTTCCCTGATCCCTCACAGGAAGAAGCTTTCCTGATGCGTACATGTTCCCAGATCTCTTCCAGGAAGAAGCTGTCCTGAGGCGAACATGTTCCCAGATCCCTCCCAGGGAGAAGCTGTCCTGTGGCGAACATGTTCCCTGATCCCTCCCAGGAAGAAGCTGTCCTGAGGCGAACACGTTCCCAGATCCTTAACAGGAAGTAGCTGATCTGAAGCGAACACTTTCCCAGATCCCTCCCAGGAAGAAGCTGTCCTTAGGCGAACATGTTCCCTGATCCTTCCCAGGAAGAAGCTGTCCTCAGGCGAACATGTTCCCAGATCTCTCCCAGGAAGAAGCTTTCCTGATGCGTACATGTTCCCAGATCTCTTCCAGGAAGAATCTTTCCTGATGCGTACATGTTCCCAGATCTCTTCCAGGAAGAAGATGTTCTGAGGCGAACATGTTCCCAGATGTCTTCCAGGAAGAAGCTGTCCTGATGCGTACATGTTCCCAGATCCCTCCCAAGAAGAAGCTGTCCTGAGGCGAACATTTTCCCAGATCCCTCCCAGGAAGATGCTGTTCTGAGGCGAACATGTTCCCAGATCCCTTCAAGGAAGAAGCTGTCCTGAGGCGAACATGTTCCCTGATCCCTCCCAGGTAGAAGCTGTCCTGAGGCGAACATGTTCCCAGATCCCTCCCAGGAAGAAGCTGTCCTTGGGCGACCATTTTCCCTTATCCCTCCCAGGAAAAAGCTGTCCTGAGGCGAACATGTTCCCTGATCCCTCCCAGGAAGATGCTGTTCTGAGGCGAACATGTTCCCAGATCCCTTCAAGGAAGAAGCTGTCCTGAGGCGAACATGTTCCCTGATCCCTCCCAGGTAGAAGCTGTCCTTGGGCGACCATTTTCCCTGATCCCTCCCAGGAAGAAGCTGTCCTGAGGCAAACATGTTCCCTGATCCCTCCCAGGTAGAAACTGTTCTGAGGCGAACATGTTCCCAGATCCCTCCCAGGTAGAAGCGTTTCTGAGGCGAACATGTTCCCTGATCCCTCCCAGGAAGTAGCTGTTCTGTGGCGAACAGCTTCTCCCATGTTCCCTGCATATAAATGGATATAGAATGAAGTTGGATGGAGAGAGAAACATTCTGCAAGCACTACCACACACTGTTCCCTTAATAAGGAGTAGGTATCAAACAGACCAAAGATGAACTTAGGAGCATCAAATATACACTAATAGCAGCAACAACAAACATGCAATGCAGTCCAATGGAGTCCAATTAGACTACTCATCATGTAACCTTCTACACTGAATGTATCCTATCCATGGAACATCCAGACTGCAGTACACCATATTGTCCAACACCATAGAGATCCTTTTAAAATGACTCTTCTCACTGTTCCTACTATTCTAGTATTCTAATTCTAACAACACTGACCAACCTGGCCGTGATTGTTCCAAGTCTAGTTAGTCAGACCTCTGGTTGTCAGATGACTATACCCACCATAACGATAGCCAGTCTTGTGCCAGTCTTCTACCATGCTGTTGAAATGGTGATTAGGCTTTCTAGTTGAGGGTTAACAGTGGCAATTCATGTCCAGTCAAAGGGCAGGTTTCCGTTGAGTAGTGGCATGGGCACACCAGCTGCTCTTAAGGACCACAACTGAAACTCATTGGCCAAAGGAGGGAGATTAGCATAGTAACCTGCAATGGCTGCTGGGAGGTCTAACACAGACAGCTGGCAATTCAAGAGCATGGATGGAAAGAGAGATAAGGGAGGGATGGAGAGAGGTAAATAAAGAGAGAAAGGGTAGTCAGAGAAAGAGGAAGAAAGAGAGACAGAGAGATGAAGAAAGAGGGAGAGAATGATTAAGGGAAAGGAAGTAGAGAGAGAAGAGAGAACGAGGGAGAGAGGAGGCCATAGTGAGATAAATGCATTTCTATAGCAAAGGCAGCAAGTCTCCCCTGAGCCTCATAGAGTATTCAGTAGTAATGATACTTCATGAAGACATCAAGTGTGTTTGACTGCAGTTCTGTGTGCATGGGCCTGTGGCTTTAATGGTAGTCTCTAACTCTCCCTCAGATCCCTGCCTGATTTAGAGTCAGGCTCACAAGAGCGCCCTCTCTCCCCTCTGAGGCCTCGGCAGAATCCCTAATAAGGAAACTCTTAGTGGTTAGAATAGGTGTTCCAGACACACACATACACACACACAGACACACACATACACACACATACACACACAGACACACACAGACATACACACACAGACACACACACACACAGACACACACAGACATACACACACATACACACACAGACACACACATACACACACAGACACACACATACACACACATACACACACAGACACACACACACACACACACACACACACACACACACACACACACACACACACACACACACACACACACATACACATACACACACACACACACACACACACATACACACACATACACACACATACACACACATACACACACAGACACACACAGACACATACACACACATACACACACATACACACACATACACACACAGACACACACAGACACACACAGAGACACGCACATACACACACAGACATGCAGACACGCACGGAGACACGTGCACACACAGACACACACAGACACACGCACAGACACACACATGCACACACACACACATACACACACAGACACGCACAGACACACACAGACACACGCACATACACACACATACACACACCACGTAAAAAGTAAATCTGCCCAACTGTCCTGGAGAGTTAGACTACAGTCAGAATACCGGTACTGCTAATCCTTGCTGCAAAGTCTCAGGCAGAAACAGGTGACTTGGGCTGAACCAATAACATCTGAGCTCTGTGATTGTTGCGCCGTTGTCATGACTGATCCCTTAATACTTACATCTTATTGTCTCCCAAGAGCTGCATTTGGCTCTGTATATTAGCTAGGTGTGTTTGCATGAGAGTGAGAGAGAGTAAGAGTAAGAGTGAGAATGAGTGAGTGAGTGAGTGAGTGAGTGTGTGTGTGTGTGTGTGTGTGTGTGTGTGTGTGTGTGTGTGTGTGTGTGTGTGTGTGTGTGTGTGTGTGTGTGTGTGTGTGTGTGTGTGTGTGTGTGTGTGTGTGTGTGTGTGTGTGTGTCTGAAGGAGTGTCCTGACTAGCCTGTAATCAATGTGAAGAATGAGCTAATACTGTAAAGCTAATGGCCACTCCTCACCCTTAACACATCCATTTCCCAGCTGCCGCACGCACACATACACACACACACACACACACACACACACACACACACACACACACACACACACACACACACACACACACACACACACACACACACACACACACACACACACACACACACACATACACACACTCACTCACTCTCAGCAGAATACTGGTTAGCAACTGAATCCCGGGAGAGCAAATTAAGGGAATATTGAAGGAGGAACAGAATACAAAGATGGAGAGAGGGAGGAGGAGAGAGAGCGAGAGAGAGAGAGAGAGGGAGGGAGGGAGGGAGGGAGGGAGGGAGGGAGGGAGGGAGGGAGGGAGGGAGGGAGGGAGGTGCGCGAGAGTGTGTGTGATGTTTGAAAGGGTGCCCCGCCTTGCAGAGAATGAAGTATATGCAGAACCAATAGATCTCATGTAACTACTCAGTGCTACTCAGTGCTACTCAGTGCTACTCAGTGCTACTCAGTGCTACTCAGTACTACGCAGTACTACTCAGTGCTACTCAGTACTACTCAGTGCTACTCAGTACTACTCAGTGCTACTCAGTGTCACTCAGTACTACTCAGTGCTACTCAGTACTACTCAGTGCTACTCAGTACTACGCAGTACTAATCAGTGCTACTCAGTACTACTCAGTGCTACTCAGTGCTACTCAGTACTACTCAGTGCTACTCAGTACTACTCAGTGCTACTCAGTACTACTCACAAGCTGAAACCCTCCACTGTCTATTCTGTTTGCACTGACTCAAAGCTCATAGAACTGTCAGAACTCAATAGTTCAAATGGAATCTTATAGAACTCATATATGATGCATCGGCTTCACAAATCTAGGACAGTTTTGCTGATAGATATAAACCCTGGAAATAGATCAAAACTAGCTTTAACACTCAAGTGGGAGTATGCTAACTAGAACCTAAAATGGTTCTTCTGCTGTAGGACCTTCTACATGGAACCAAAGAGGGTTCTCCCTGTAACAGCCAAAGAACCATTATGGAACCCTTTTTTCAAAGAGTGTAGCTAACACTCCCCCCCCCTCGCTCCCCTCCCGCTCTCAAACACACAGAAATGAACACACCCACCTTCTTTGTCATCGTGTCGTATGATGGCATCCTGTATGACATCATTAAGGCTGAAGCAAATGCGGTGCCTCTTCCTGTGGCTGGTGGACGGGGCTTTGACCTTGACTCCGCCTCCCGGTTTCTGCAGGGTGTTCTCCCGCTCGTAGTACGCCCTTATTTGGTCACAGCGCATTCTCCTGACCAGCCGCTGCCGCTGGCCAAACGGGAGAGACTCCAGCAGACACTGGTCGATCTCCATGTTCTGACGAAACACGTTACATAGCTGAAAACAACCTGCAGAGGGAGGGAGGGAGGGGGGTAGAGAAGGGAGGGGAGGGAGGCGGGGAGCGAGGGAGGGAGGGAGGGAGGGAGGGAGGGAGGGAGGGGGAGGGAGGGAGGGAGGGAGGGAGGGAGGGAGGGAGGGAGGGAGGGAGGGAGGGAGGGAGGGAGGGAGAAAAGAAGAGAGAGAATTAGCATATCATGTTTTGTGTTGAAAATCTGTCTCAACAGTTTTATACAAGTCAAAGATAGACAGAGATGTTAAACGCTGTCTATTGCACACGTGCGTGAGTGTGTTTGTGTAAAAGACACAGATACAGCTGTTACATGAATAAATCCAACAGGGCCAGATCATGTTTATTTAAATACAGTCTGACAGTGAGCGGACAGGACAAGGCATGGATGATAAGGTACACCAGTCTGTTTCACCTCCAGACCAGTGTATGTGACTGCCTGTATGGTTATAATGGACTACACTTGCACTGCCTTTAGCCTCGAGGAGTTTTGGAAAAAAAATAACACTGTTTGTCATGATATTGTCTCTGCCAGAGTCTCTGCCAGTGGAAGAGAGTTCTCCTCATCACTACCTGGTCTCTGAGTCGTATTAGGGTGTGTCTGTGTAATGCTGCTGCAGCTTCAATGACTGCAGGAGAATTCATCACTTGCTACATATCAGGACCAAACCAGGCTTAGATATGAAGATAGTTCCAGACTTACAAAACTATAAATATTCATAGCATTATTCAGTGATGAAGGCAGAGAGTCAGAGGAATCTTAAGTCAAGTTGCAATGCACAGGCGATCAAAGGCAATGAGCGTAAAAAAGTAATCTTCAAGAAAATCTAAGTTTGCCCCCTTATGCAATACGCTTCAGAAGAAAGTTTGCAAGATTTGGTGACATGTGTAATGTATGAGTGTGTGAAAAAGACAGCAGTAATTAGTGCAGTCATTCAGGTCACTATTAGTGCCTTTGCAGATAAATAGAGATAGTGGCTTTTCTCCTCCTCTTCCTGAGTCACACACTCCCTCTCTGCTCATCTCCTCCATCCCTGTCTGCTTGTCTATCTGTCTGCCCTCTTTGCCTCTTCTTTTAACACACTCCCTCTCTGCTCATCTCCTCCATCCCTGTCTGCTTGTCTATCTGTCTGCCCTCTTTGCCTCTTCTTTTAACACACTCCCTCTCTGCTCATCTCCTCCATCCCTGTCTGCTTGTCTATCTGTCTGCCCTCTTTGACTCTTCTTTTAACACACTCCCTCTCTGCTCATCTCCTCCATCCCTGTCTGCTTGTCTATCTGTCTGCCCTCTTTGACTCTTCTTTTAACACACTACCTCTCTGCACATCTCCTCCACCCCTGTCTGCTTGTCTATCTGTCTGCCCTCTTTGCAGACAGACCGTCTTCTGCCTCTCGCTCCCTTTAAACCCTCCCTCCCTCCCTCCCTCTCTCTTACACTATTCCCTCTCTCTCTCTCTCTCTCTCTCTCTCTCTCTCTCTCTCTCTCTCTCTCTCTCTCTCTCTCTCTCACACACTCCTCTCTACCCTCTCTCACACCTTCCCTACCTCCCCCTCTCTCACACCCCTTCCTCTCTCTCTCTCTCTCTCTCTCTCTCTCTCTCTCTCTCTCTCTCTCTCTCTCTCTCTCTCTCTCTCTCTCTCTCTCTCTCTCTCTCTCTCTCTCTCTCTCTCTCTCTCTCTCTCTCACTCTCTCTCTCCCCCTCTCACACTCCCCTCTCCCCCTCTCTCACACCTTCCCTCCCTCCCCCTCTCTCACACCCCTTCCCTCTCTCTCTCTCTCTCTCTCTCTCTCTCTCTCTCTCTCTCTCTCTCTCTCTCTCTCTCTCTCTCTCTCTCTCTCTCCTCCCTCTCTCTCCCTCTCTCTCACACTCTTCCCTCTCTCTCTCCCACTCCTCCATCCCCTCCGTCTCTCACACCCTCCCTCCCTTTCTCCCTCACTCTCACACTCCTCCCTCCCTCTCTCCGACACCCCTCCCTCCTCCCTCACTGTCAGACTCCTCCCACTCTATCCCTCTCTCTCACACACCTCGCTCCCTTCCTCTCTCCCTCTCTCTCACATCCCTCCCTCCCTTCCTCTCTCCCCTTCTCTCACACCCTCCCTCCCCCCTGTCAGACTCCTCCCTCCCTCTCTCCCACACCCCTCCCTCCCTTCCCCTCTCCCTCTCTTTCACACTCCCTCACCCCTTCGTGTGTGTGTGATTCAGCAGGATTGAGCAGCAGGCTGCTGGTGAGGTTTAAACCATGGACAGTGGGACGTTTTTGAAGTACTGCAGCCTTTTCATGTCCCTCTTCCCATCACCCTCTCTCTCCCCCTCTCTCTTTCCCTCTTTCTTCATTTGTCTCTCCCTTCATCTTTCTCTTTTCTCTCCTCCCTGCCTGCTACACTTTTTAAAGAGGAGCATGAATCACTACAGTTTGTTCTGTCATGCTGCTATAGAAATGAGCGCTGCAGTGCTTTTCTCTGAAGCTGTTCACCTCATAATCTCTTCAGAGACCCATAAGCACATGCACAGCGCTGAACACACACAAATTCCAAAGAAGAGACACATTTGTATCCATAACAGACATGGCTGGGGAAAGGACAGTTGTTTATCCCCCAGCATGTTGTCTCTACGTTGTGCTTTAGTTCCTTATCAGGCTGATGGGTGATGTGACTGTGTCTCTAACTGCTTTTGCTTCAGATAATAATCTACACACCTGCCTCCCAGACAAACAGTTGGCCATGCACAATGCTCAAATGTTACCATCTTTCAACTCTCACTCCCTCTTTCACCCCTTTCAACTCTCGCTCCCTCTTTCACCCCTTTCAACTCTCGCTCCCTCTTTCACCCCTTTCAACTCTCGCTCCCTCTTTCACCCCTTTCAACTCTCGCTCCCTCTTTCACCCCTTTCAACTCTCGCTCCCTCTTTCACCCCTTTCAACTCTCGCTCCCTCTTCCACCCCTTTCAACTCTCGATCCCTCTTTCACCCCTTTCAACTCTCGCTCCCTCTTTCACCCCTTTCAACTCTCGATCCCTCTTTCATCCCTTTCAACTCTCGCTCCCTCTTTCACCCCTTTCAACTCTCGCTCCCTCTTTCACCCCTTTCAACTCTCGATCCCTCTTTCATCCCTTTCAACTCTCGCTCCCTCTTTCATCCCTTTCAACTCTCGATCCCTCTTTCACCCCTTTCAACTCTTGCTCCCTCTTTCATCCCTTTCAACTCTCGCTCCCTCTTTCACCCATTTCTCTTCTATACTTCCCCCTTGTCCTTTATTTCATTTCTTCTTTCCTCTCTTCCTCCTGTCTATTCCTCCCTCTCTTCTTCCTCCCTCTCCTCCCTCTCTTCTTTCCTGTCTTCCTCCCTCTCTTCTTTCCTCTCTTCCTCCTGTCTCTTCCTCCCTCTCTTCTTTCCTCTCTTCCTCCTGTCTATTCCCCCCTCTCTTCTTCCTGTCTATTCCTCCCTCTCTTCTTTCCTCTCTTCCTCCCTCTCTTCTTTCCTCTCTTCCTCCCTCTCTTCTTTCCTCTCTTCCTCCTGTCTATTCCCCCCTCTCTTCTTCCAGTCTATTCCTCCCTCTTTTCTTTCCTGTCTTCCTCCCTCTCTTCTTTCCTCTCTTCCTCCCTCTCTTCTTTCCTCTCTTCCTCCCTCTCTTCTTTCCTCTCTTCCCCCCTCTCTTCTTCCTGTCTATTCCTCCCTCTCTTCCTCCCTCTCTTCTTTCCTCTCTTCCTCCCTCTCTTCTTTCCTCTCTTCCTCCCTCTCTTCTTTTCTCTCTTCCTCCCTCTCTTCTTGCCTCTCTTCCTCCTGTCTCTTCCTCCCTCTCTTCTTTCCTCTCTTCCTCCTGTCTCTTCCTCCCTCTCTTCTTTCCTCTCTTCCTCCCTCTCTTCTTTCCTCTCTTCCTCCTGTCTCTTCCTCCCTCTCTTCTTTCCTCTCTTCCTCCTGTCTCTTCCTCCCTCTTTTCTTACCTCTATTCTTCCCTCTCTTCTTTCCTCTCTTGCTCCTGTCTATTCCTCCCTCTCTTCTCTCCTCTCTTCCTCCCTCTCTTCTTTCCTCTCTTCCTCCCTCTCTTCTTTCCTCTCTTCCTCCCTCTCTTCTTTCCTCTCTTCCTCCCTCTCTTCTTTCCTCTCTTCCTCCTGTCTATTCCTCCCTCTCTTCTTCCTCCCTCTCCTCCCTCTCTTCTTTCCTGTCTTCCTCCCTCTCTTCTTTCCTCTCTTCCTCCTGTCTCTTCCTCCCTCTCTTCTTTCCTCTCTTCCTCCTGTCTATTCCCCCCTCTCTTCTTCCTGTCTATTCCTCCCTCTCTTCTTTCCTCTCTTCCTCCCTCTCTTCTTTCCTCTCTTCCTCCTGTCTATTCCCCCCTCTCTTCTTCCTGTCTATTCCTCCCTCTCTTCTTTCCTCTCTTCCTCCCTCTCTTCTTTCCTCTCTTCCTCCCTCTCTTCTTTCCTCTCTTCCTCCTGTCTATTCCCCCCTCTCTTCTTCCTGTCTATTCCTCCCTCTCTTCTTTCCTGTCTTCCTCCCTCTCTTCTTTCCTCTCTTCCTCCCTCTCTTCTTTCCTCTCTTCCTCCTGTCTCTTCCTCCCTCTCTTCTTTCCTCTCTTCTATTCCCCTCTCTTCTTCCTGTCTATTCCTCCCTCTCTTCCTCCCCTCTCTTCTTTCCTCTCTTCCTCCTCTCTTCTTTCCTCTTCTCCTCTTCCTCTATTCCTTCTTATCTCTCTTCCTCCCTCTCTTCTTGCCTCTCTTCCTCCTGTCTCTTCCTCCCTCTCTCTCTCTCTTCCTCCTCTTCTTCCTTCCTGTCTCTTCCTCCCTCTCTTCTTTCCTCCTCTTTTCCTCCCTCTCTATTCTTTCCTTCTTTCTTCCTCCTGTCTCTTCCTCCCTCTCTTCTTTCCTCTCTTCCTCCTGTCTTTTCCTCCCTCTTTTCTTACCTCTATTCTTCCCTCTCTTCTTTCCTCTCTTCTCTCCTGTCTATTCCTCCCTCTTCTTTCTCTCTTCCTCCTCTATTCCTCCCTCTCTTCTTTCCTCTCTTCCTCCCTCTCTTCTCTTCCTCCTGTCTATTCCTCCTCTCTCTTCTTTCCTCTCTATTCCTCCCTCTTCTTTTCTTTCCTCTGTCTATTCCTCCCTCTCTTCTTCTTTCCTCTCTTCCTCCTGTCTATTCCTACCTCTCTTCTTTCTGTCTATTCTTCTTCCTGTCTATTCCTCTCCTCTCTTCTTTCTGTCTATTCCTCTTCCTCCTTCTATTCCTCTTCTTTCCTCTCTTCCTCCTGTCTATTCCTCCCTCTCTTCTTTCCCCTCTTCCTGCTATCTATTCCTCCCTCTCTTCTTTCCTCTTTTCCTCTTGTCTATTCCTCCCTCTCTTCCTCCTTCCTCTCTTCCTCCTGTCTATTCCTCCCTTTCTCTTCTTCCTGTCTATTCCTCCCCTCTTTCTTCCTCCTGTCTATTCCTTTCCATCTCTTCTTTCCTCTCCTTTCTCCTGTCTATTCCCCCTCTCTTCTTTCCTCCCTTCTTCCTGTCTATTCCTCCCTGTCTTCTTTCCTTTCTTCCTCCTGTCTATTCCTCCCTCTCTTCTTCCTGTCTATTCCTCCCTCTCTTCTTTCCCCTCTTCCTGCTATCTATTCCTCCCTCTCTTCTTTCCTCTTTTCCTCTTGTCTATTCCTCCCTCTCTTCCTTCCTCTCTTCCTCCTGTCTATTCCTCCCTCTCTTCTTCCTGTCTATTCCTCCCTCTCTTCTTTCCTCTCTTCCTCCTGTCTATTCCTCCCTCTCTTCTTCCTGTCTATTCCTCTTTCTCTTCTTTCCTCTCTTCCTCCTGTCTATTCCTCCATTCTCTTCTTTATTCTCTTCCTCCTATCTATTCCTCCCTCTCTTCTTTCCTCTCTTCCTCCTGTCTATTCCTCCCTCTCTTCTTTCCTCTCTTTCTCCTGTCTATTCCCCCCTCTCTTCTTTCCTCCCTTCTTCCTGTCTATTCCTCCCTGTCTTCTTTCCTTTCTTCCTCCTGTCTATTCCTCCCTCTCTTCTTCCTGTCTATTCCTCCATCTCTTCTTTCCTCTCTTTCTCCTGTCTATTCCCCCCTCTCTTCTTTCCTCCCTTCTTCCTGTCTATTCCTCCCTGTCTTCTTTCCTTTCTTCCTCCTGTCTATTCCTCCCTCTCTTCTTCCTGTCTATTCCTCCCTCTCTTCTTTCCCCTCTTCCTGCTATCTATTCCTCCCTCTCTTCTTTCCTCTTTTCCTCTTGTCTATTCCTCCCTCTCTTCCTTCCTCTCTTCCTCCTGTCTATTCCTCCCTCTCTTCTTCCTGTCTATTCCTCCCTCTCTTCTTTCCTCTCTTCCTCCTGTCTATTCCTCCCTCTCTTCTTCCTGTCTATTCCTCTTTCTCTTCTTTCCTCTCTTCCTCCTGTCTATTCCTCCATTCTCTTCTTTATTCTCTTCCTCCTATCTATTCCTCCCTCTCTTCTTTCCTCTCTTCCTCCTGTCTATTCCTCCCTCTCTTCTTTCCTCTCTTTCTCCTGTCTATTCCCCCCTCTCTTCTTTCCTCCCTTCTTCCTGTCTATTCCTCCCTGCCTTCTTTCCTTTCTTCCTCCTGTCTATTCCTCCCTCTCTTCTTCCTGTCTATTCCTCCATCTCTTCTTTCCTCTCTTCCTCCCTCGCTTCCTCCCGTCTCATCCTCATATCTCTTCCTCCCTCTCTTCCTCCCTCTCTTCCTCCCGTCTCATCCTCATATCTCTTCCTCCCGTCTCATCCTCATATCTCTTCCTCCCTCTCTTCCTCCCTCTCTTCCTCCCGTCTCATCCTCATGTCTCTGCCTCATGTCTCTTCCTTCCTCTCTTCCTCCCTCTCTTCCACCCACTCTTCCTCCCTCTCTTCCTCCCGTCTCATCGTCAAGTCTCTTCCTCATGTCTCTTCCTCATGTCTCTTCCTCCCTCTCTTCCTCCCTCTCTTCCACCCACTCTTCCTCCCTCTCTTCCTCCCGTCTCATCGTCAAGTCTCTTCCTCATGTCTCTTCCTCATGTCTCTTCCTTCCTCTCTTCCTCCCTCTCTTCCACCCACTCTTCCTCCCTCTCTTCCTCCCGTCTCATCGTCAAGTCTCTTCCTCATGTCTCTTCCTCATGTCTCTTCCTCCCTCTCTTCCTCCCTATCTTCCTCATTTCTCTTCCTCCCTCTCTTCCTCGTGTCTCATCCTCATGTCTCTTCCTCATGTCTCTTCCTCCCGTCTCATCCTCATCTCTCTTCCTTCCTCTCTTCCTCCCTCTCTTCCTCCCTCTCATCCTCATGTCTCTTCCTCCCTCTCTTCCTCATGTCTCATCCTCATCTCTCTTCCTTCCTCTCTTCCTCCCTCTCTTCCTCCCTCTCATCCTCATGTCTCTTCCTCCCTCTCTTCCTCATGTCTCATCCTCATCTCTCTTCCTTCCTCTCTTCCTCCCTCCCTTCCTCCCGTCTCATCGTCATGCCTCTTCCTCATGTCTCTTCATCCCGTCTCATCCTCATCTCTCTTCCTTCCTCTCTTCCTCCCTCCCTTCCTCCCGTCTCACCCTCATTTCTCTTCCTCATGTCTCTTCCTCCCTCTATTTCTCCCTCTCTTCCTCCCTCTATTTCTCCCTCTCTTCCTCCCTCTCTTCCTCATGTCTCTTCCTCCCTATCGTCCTTCCTCACTTCCTCACTCCCCCCCCCCTCTCTTCCTCCTGTCTCTGGGCTCTGATAAGCCAGGATTCAAGACACTTTAGAAAAGCTGCAGTGAACTAAGCTCCTCCAGTCACAGAAACCAATTACCGTCAAACACCCAGACCTCTGCTCTGTGGGCCCAGCCCTGTGTCAGTACACACCACCATCCTCACTATAACCCTTACTAATACTTAGTTCATACAGCTTCTTAAGCTGACTTTGCAGAGGTAGAAAGAGGGTACACCTTGATAACCATGAAACTAGTGACCCGACCCACCACAACCAAGCCTGGCCTGAGGAGGCTAGCACCTACCCCCACGGAGAGACACACAACCCAGCCATATCTGGACTGGAGGAGCTAGATAATCATATCTGGACTGGATGAGCTAGATAATCATATCAGGACTGGAGGAGCTAGATAATCATATCTGGACTGGAGGAGCTAGATAATCATATCTGGACTGGAGGAGCTAGCTAGTCATATCTGGACTGGATGAGCTAGATAATCATATCTGGACTGGAGGAGCTAGATAATCATATCTGGACTGGAGGAGCTAGCTAGTAATATCTGGACTGGAGGAGCTAGCTAGTCATATCAGGACTGGAGGAACTAGCTAGTAATATCTGGACTGGTGGAGCTAGCTAGTCATATCAGGACTGGAGGAGCTAGATATTCATATCTGGACTGGATGAGCTAGATAATCATATCTGGACTGGAGGAGCTAGCTAGTCATATCAGGACTGGAGGAGCTAGCTAGTCATATCTACATTTACATTTACATTTAAGTCATTTAGCAGACGCTCTTATCCAGAGCGACTTACAAATTGGTGCATTCACCTTATGACATCCAGTGGAACAACCACTTTACAATAGTGCATCTAAATATTTTAAGGGGGGGAGGGGGTGAGAAGGATTACTTTATCCTATCCTAGGTATTCCTTAAAGAGGTGGGGTTTCAAGTGTCTCCGGAAGGTGGTGATTGACTCCGCTGTCCTGGCGTCGTGAGGGAGTTTGTTCCACCATTGGGGAGCCAGAGCAGCGAACAGTTTTGACTGAGCTGAGCGGGAACTGTACTTCCTCAGTGGTAGGGAGGCGAGCAGGCCAGAGGTGGATGAACGCAGTGCCCTTATTTGGGTGTAGGGCCTGATCAGAGCCTGGAGGTACTGAGGTGCCGTTCCCCTCACATCTGGACTGGTGGAGCTAGCTAGTCATATCAGGACTGGAGGAGCTAGCTAGTCATATCTGGACTGGATGAGCTAGATAATCATATCTGGACTGGAGGAGCTAGCTAGTCATATCTGGACTGGATGAGCTAGATAATCATATCTGGACTGGAGGAGCTAGCTAGTCATATCTGGACTGGATGAGCTAGCTAGTCATATCTGGACTGGAGGAGCTAGATAATCATATCTGGACTGGAGGAGCTAGCTAGTCATATCTGGACTGGAGGAGCTAGCTAGTCATATCTGGACTGGATGAGCTAGATAATCATATCAGGACTGGAGGAGCTAGATAATCATATCAGGACTGGAGGAGCTAGCTAGTAATATCTGGACTGGAGGAGCTAGCTAGTCATATCAGGACTGGAGGAACTAGCTAGTAATATCTGGACTGGTGGAGCTAGCTAGTCATATCAGGACTGGAGGAGCTAGATATTCATATCTGGACTGGAGGAGCTAGATAATCCTATTCACAGCTGACAAAAGAGTGTCTATGGACCAGAGATGGGTACATCTGTCCTAGGCTGGCGAACTATGTCAAAGCACCATAGACTGAGAGCTATAGACAGGGACACAGGAAACAATGGATAATTACCCGTGCTGGGCCTCTGTATAGACTTTTGTAATACTGGGAAGAGTGATATAGACTGCAGAATAGAGGGATGGAGTGGGAGGCTGTATAGAACAGAATGGAGAGAGAGAGGAAGAGAAAGAGAAAGTAGTAACTAGACAGAGTGCCAGTGTGGGCCAGTGGGAGTAGAGCTAAGTCACTGGCTTGTGTGTGTGTGTGTCTGTGTAACCAACTTGATCTCATAGTTTTACTTGGACGTGGACATAATTGATGACCAGCAAGAGTGGTCATCAATCATTAAGGTAAGGGTTAATGAATTTCTATCGTTGGATTCCAGCTTGCCTTATGCTTACGCCCATCTGCACACACACACACACACACACACACACACACACACACACACACACACACACACACACACACACACACACACACACACACACACACACACACACACACACACACACACACACACACACACACACACCGCCACCATCAGACTCTATTTAACTGCCCTGTCAGCGTTATAAAATCAGCCATCATAAACATGTTATATGACACATGACACACACACACTGTGACACTTCTGAATGTCTGGATGTCACACATTACATTACATTTAAGTCATTTAGCAGACGCTCTTATCCAGAGCGACTTACAAATTGGACATAAAGACGTACAGCCTCTGAGATGAGTCCAACTGATCAGTCTAGCCTAAAGAAGTGTTTTGCTAATGTAAAAACATATTCTTCATATCCGTTGAGCAAGACAAGAGAGAATGAATGAATGTGAGAGGGTGTGAGAGAGAGTGAGGGATGGAGAAGGAGAGAGGGTCACTGTAAGAGAGGACAAGAGAAAGGGACAGCCGGAGATTGAGAGTGAGTGAGCGATAGACAGGACACAACAGAGAGATTTAGAGGGACTGGTAGAGATATAGTGAAGAGAGAGAGAGATTATAGGAGGGAGGGAGGGAGGAGGGAGGGAGGGAGGGAGGAGGGGAGGGAGGGAGGGAGGGAGGGAGGGAGGGAGGGAGGGAGGGAGGGAGGGAGGGAGGGAGGGAGGGAGGGAGCAAGAGAGAATCTTGCTTTAAAAGATCCTGCTTTCCCATCTCCTGGCTGTCAGCTATTGATTTGCTGAGGAATATCCCTCATAGACTATATTTAATAAGACTGACAGCACTGCGCTTGACTGGGAATTAGCATACAATGCACACATACAGTTGAAGTCGGAAGTTTACATACACTTAGGTTGAAGTCATTACAACTCGTTTTTCAACCACTCCAACCACTTTTGGCATGTCGGTTAGGAAATCTACTTTGTGCATGACACAAGTCATTTTTCCAACAATTGTTTACAGGCATATTATTTCACTTATAATTCACTGTATTACAATTCCAGTGGGTCAGAAGTTTACATACAATACACTAAGTTGACTGTGCCTTTAAACAGCCTGGAAAATGACAGAAAATTATGTCATGGCTTTACAAGCTTCTGATGGACTAATTGATATCATTTGAGTCAATTGGAGGTATACCTGTGGATGTATTTCAAGGCCAACCTTCAAACTCAATGCCTCTTTGCTTGACATCATGGAAAAATCAAAAGAAATCAGCCAAGACCTCAGAAAAAAAATTGTAGACCTCCACAAGTCTGGTTCATCCTTGGGAGCAATTTCCAAACGCCTGAAGGTACCAAGTTCATCTGTACAAACAATAGTACACAAGTATTAACACCATGGGACCTCGCAGCCGTCATACTGCTCAGGAAGGAGACGCGTTCTGTCTCCTAGTGATGAACGTACTTTGATGCAAAAAGTGCAAATCAGTCCCAGAACAACAGCAAATGACCTTGTGAAGATGCTGGAGGAAACAGGTACAAAAGTATCTATATTCACAGTAAAATGAGTCCTATATCAACATAACCTGAAAGGCTGCTCAGCAAGGAAGAAGCCACTACTTCAAAAACGCCATAAAAAAGCCAGACTACGGTTTGCAACTGCACATGGAGAGAAAGATCATACTTTTTGGAGAAATGTCCTCTGGTCTGTTGAAACCATCGTAATGACCATTGTTATGTTTGGAGGAAAAAGGGGGAGGCTTGCAAGCTGAAAAACACCATCCCAACCGTGAAGCACGAGGGTGGCAGCATCATGTTGTGGGGGTGCTTTGCTGCAGGAGGGACTGGTGCACTTCACAAAATACATGGTATCATGAGGTAGGAAAATTATGTGGATATATTGAGGCAACATCTCAAGACATCAGTCAGGAAGCTAAAGCTTGGTCGCAAATGGGTCTTCCAAATGGACAATGACCCCAAGCATACTTCCAAAGTTGTGGCAAAATGGCTTAAGGACAACAAAGTCAAGGTATTGGAGGGGCCATCACAATGCCCTGACCTCAATCTCATACAACATTTGTGGGCAGAACTGAAAAGGAGTGTGCGAGCAAGGAGGCCTACAAACCTGACTCAGTTACACCAGCTCTGTCAGGAGGAATGGGCCAAAATTCACCCAACTTATTGTGGGAAGCTTGTGGAAGGCTTCCTGAATCGTTTGACCCAAGTTAAACAATTTAAAGGCAATGCTACCGAATACTAAATTGAGTGTATGTATACTTCTGACCCACTGGCAATGTGATGAAAGATATATTAATCATTCTCTCTACTATTATTCAGACATTTCACTTTCTTGAAATAAAGTGGTGATCCTAACTGACCTAAGACAGGGTATTTTTACTAGGATTAAATGTCAGGAATTGTGAAAAACTGAGTTTAAATGTATTTGACTTAGGTGTATGTAAACTTTCGACTTCAACTGTATGTACTGAGTATAACAAACGATTAAGAGCACCTTCCTAATATTGCCTTGCCCTCAGAACAGCCTCAATTCGTCGGGCCATGGACTCTACAGGATGTCGAAAGCGTTTCACAGGGATATTGACCCATGTTTAATCCAAAGCTTCCAACAGTTTGTTCCGATGCTAATAAATGTTGGCTGGATGCCCTTTGGGTGGTGGAACATTCTTGATGCACGTGGGAAAGTGTTGAGCGTGAAAAATTGTTGCAGTTCTTGATAGAAACCGGTGCGGCTGGCAGCTACTACCATACCCCTGTCTTTCCCATTCCCCCTCTGAATGGCACACATATACAATACATGTCACAAATGTCTCAAGGCTTAAAAAATCTTCTTTAACTTGTCTCCTTCCCTTCATCTACACTCACTGAAGTGGATTTAACAAGAGACATCAAAAAGGATCATATCTTTCACCTGGATTCACCTGGTCAGTTTGTCATAGAAATAACATTTTGTATACTCAGTGTACATCCACACACACTCATATATACATGTATGCACGCAGGCATTCACAGTTCTGTAAGGATGGGTTGAGGCAGGGATGTTCCGCTGACCTATAAGCCCACTCCTGTGTCCCTATCTGCTTCAGTCCACATCAAATGTGAGAAGATGCACGCACACACAAACATGATCAATTACCAATTTCAGCCTTTGAGAAAATAATTTCCGGAGAAAACAGAGGAAAGAAAGAGCAGAAAAAAAGGAAAGAGAAATGATTCACTGCTCATCCTCCCTGAGAGCCTTTTTCTTCTACTGTTGTATCCATTCCAGATGTATTTTATTGTCTCACTATTTCCCTCCCTTCATCACCCGGCTTCCTCTCTCCAATCCCTCTTTCTCCATCCCTCACTCTCTCCATCCATATCGTTCTCCATCCCACTCTCTCCATCCCTCTCTCTCCATCCCTCACTCTCTCCATCCATATCTTTCTCCATCCCTCTCTCTACATCCCTCTCTCTTTCTCCATCCCACTCTCTCCATCCCTCTCTCTCCATCCCACTCTCTCCATCCCTCTCTCTCCATCCCTCACTCTCCATCCCTCTCTCTCCATCCCACTCTCTCCATCCCTCTCTCTCCATCCCTCACTCTCCATCCCTCTCTCTCCATCCCTCTCTCTCCATCCCACTCTCTCCATCCCTCTCTCTCCATCCCTCACTCTCTCCATCCATATCTTTCTCCATCCAACTCTCTCCATCACTCTCTCTCCATCCCTCACTCTCTCCATCCATATCTTTCTCCATCCCTCTCTCTCCATCCCTCACTCTCTCCATCCATATCTTTCTCCATCCCTCTCTCTACATCCCTCTCTCTTTCTCCATCCCACTCTCTCCATCCATATCTTTCTCCATCCCACTCTCTCCATCACTCTCTCTCCATCCCTCACTCTCTCCATCCATATCTTTCTCCATCCCTCTCTCTCCATCCCTCACTCTCTCCATCCATATCTTTCTCCATCCCTCTCTCTACATCCCTCTCTCTTTCTCCATCCCACTCTCTCCATCCCTCTCTCTCCATCCCACTCTCTCCATCCCTCTCTCTCCATCACTCACTCTCCATCCCTCTCTCTCCATCCCACTCTCTCCATCCCTCTCTCTACATCCCTCTCTCTTTCTCCATCCCACTCTCTCCATCCCACTCTCTCCATCCCTCTCTCTCCATCCATATCTTTCTCCATCCCACTCTCTCCATCCCTCTCTCTTTCTCCATCCCACTCTCTCCATCCCTCTCTCTCTCTCCACCCATATATTTCTCCATCCCACTCTCTCCATCCCTCTCTCTTTCTCCATCCCTCTCTCTCCATCCCTCTCTCTCTCTCCATCCATATCTTTCTCCATCCCACTCTCTCCATCCCTCTCTCTTTCTCCATCCCTCACTCTCTCCATCCATATCTTTCTCCATCCCACTCTCTCCATCCCTCTCTCTTTCTCCATCCCACTCTCTCCATCCCTCTCTCTCTCTCCATCCCTCACTCTCTCCATCCATATCTTTCTCCATCCCACTCTCTCCATCCCTCTCTCTCTCTCCACCCATATCTTTCTCCATCCCACTCTCTCCATCCCTCACTCTCTCCATCCATATCTTTCTCCATCCCACTCTCTTTCTCCATCCCACTCTCTCCATCCCTCACTCTCTCCATCCATATCTTTCTCCATCCCACTCTCTCCATCCCTCTCTCTTTCTCCATCCCACTCTCTCCATCCCTCTCTCTCTCTCCACCCATATATTTCTCCATCCCACTCTCTCCATCCCTCTCTCTTTCTCAATCCCACTCTCTCCATCCCTCTCTCTCTCCATCCATATCTTTCTCAATCCCACTCTCTCCATCCCTCTCTCTCTCCATCCATATCTTTCTCCATCTCACTCTCTCCATCCCTCTCTCTCTCTCCATCCCTCACTCTCTCCATCCATATCTTTCTCCATCCCACTCTCTCCATCCCTCTCTCTCTCTCCACCCATATCTTTCTCCATCCCACTCTCTCCATCCCTCACTCTCTCCATCCATATCTTTCTCCATCCCACTCTCTCCATCCCTCTCTCTTTCTCCATCCCACTCTCTCCATCCCTCACTCTCTCCATCCATATCTTTCTCCATCCCACTCTCTCCATCCCTCTCTCTTTCTCCATCCCACTCTCTCCATCCCTCTCTCTCTCTCCACCCATATATTTCTCCATCCCACTCTCTCCATCCCTCTCTCTTTCTCAATCCCACTCTCTCCATCCCTCTCTCTCTCCATCCATATCTTTCTCAATCCCACTCTCTCCATCCCTCACTCTCTCCATCCATATATTTCTCCATCCCACTCTCTCCATCCCTCTCTCTTTCTCAATCCCACTCTCTCCATCCCTCTCTCTCTCCATCCATATCTTTCTCAATCCCACTCTCTCCATCCCTCACTCTCTCCATCCATATCTTTCTCCATCTCACTCTCTCCATCCCTCTCTCTTTCTCAATCCCACTCTCTCCATCCCTCTCTCTCTCCATCCATATCTTTCTCCATCTCACTCTCTCCATCCCTCTCTCTCTCCATCCATATCTTTCTCCATCTCACTCTCTCCATCCCTCACTCTCTCCATCCATATCTTTCTCCATCTCACTCTCTCATCCCTCTCACTCTCCATCCATATCTTTCTCCATCCCACTCTCTCCATCCCTCTCTCTCCACCCATATATTTCTCCATCCCACTCTCTCCATCCCTCTCTCTTTCTCAATCCCACTCTCTCCATCCCTCTCTCTCTCCATCCATATCTTTCTCCATCTCACTCTCTCCATCCCTCTCTCTCTCCATCCATATCTTTCTCCATCTCACTCTCTCCATCCCTCACTCTCTCCATCCATATCTTTCTCCATCTCACTCTCTCCATCCCTCACTCTCTCCATCCATATCTTTCTCCATCCCTCTCTCTACATCCCTCTCTCTTTCTCCATCCCACACTCTTCATCCCTCTCTCTTTCTCCATCCCACACTCTCTCCATCCCTCTCTCTCTCTCTCTCCATCCCTCTCTCTCTCTCTCTCTCTCTCTCTCTCTCTCTCTCTCTCTCTCTCTCTCTCTCTCTCTCTCTCTCTCTCTCTCTCTCTCTCTCTCTCCATCTCACTCTCTATCTCTCCATCCCACTCTCTCCATCCCTCTCACTCTCCATCCATATCTTTCTCCATCTCACTCTCTCCATCCCTCTCTCTCCATCCATATCTTTCTACATCCCTCTCTCTTTCTCCATCCCACACTCTTCATCCCTCTCTCTTTCTCCATCCCACACTCTCTCCATCCCTCTCTCTCTCTCCATCCCTCTCTCTCTCTCTCTCTCTCTCTCTCTCTCTCTCTCTCTCTCTCTCTCTCTCTCTCTCTCTCTCTCTCTCTCTCTCTCTCTCTCCATCTCACTCTCTATCTCTCCATCTCACTCTCTTCATCCCTCTCTCTTTCTCCATCCCACACTCTTCACCCCTCTCTCTTTCTCCATCCCACACTCTCTCCATCCCTCTCTCTCTCTCTCTCACTCCATCCCTCTCTCTATCTCTCCATCCCTCTCTCGCCATCCCTCTCTCCTAATCTCTTAGTCATGGATCATCCTCCGTTCTCCCCATCTAATTAATTTTCTTTTATTCACCTTCTCTCTGACTCATGATCTGTCCCTCATCCTCCCGTCTTTAACTGTCCCTCATCCTCCTCTCTTTAACTGTCCCTCATCCTCCTCTCTTTAACTGTCCCTCATCCTCCTCTCTTTAACTGTCCCCCATCCTCCTCTCTTTAACTGTCCTTCATTCTCTCATCTTTAACTGTCTCTCCTCCTCCCCTCTTTAACTGTCCCTCGTCTTCCCTTCTTTAACTGTCCCTCGTCCTCCCCTCTTTAACTGTCCCTCGTCCTCCCCTCTTTAACTGTCCCTTGTCCTCCCCTCTTTAACTGTCTCTCGTCCTCCCCTCTTTAACTGTCTTTCGTCCTCCCCTCTTTAACTGTCTCTTGTCCTCCCCTCTTTAACTGTCTCTCGTCCTCCCCTCTTTAACTGTATTTCGCCCTCCCCTCTTTAACTGTCTCTTGTCCTCCCCTCTTTAACTGTCTCTTGTCCTCCCCTCTTTAACTGTCTCTCGTCCTCCTCTCTTTAACTGTCTCTCGTCCTCCACTCTTTAACTGTCTCTCGTCCTCCCCTCTTTAACTGTGTCTCGTCCTCCTCTCTTTAACTGTCTCTCGTCCTCCCCTCTTTAACTGTCTCTCGTCCTCCCCTCTTTAACTGTCTCTCGTCCTCCCCACTTTTTTTTGCCATCTCCAATTTCTCTCCCTCTGTCTTGCTTCCTCTCATTCATTCTTTCTCTCCATCCCTCTATTTCTCTATTGTTTCTCTCTATCTGTCTGTGATTCCTACTGAATTACTCCCCCAGGAGCCTCCCGCTACCTGCCGCATTCACCGGTCAACTTCATACAGCTGCAGCACTCACATACCCACCCACAGTACACACACACACTCTCTCTGCAGCAAGCTCACATACCCACCCACAGTACACACACACACTCTCTCTGCAGCAAGCTCACATACCCACCCACAGTACACACACACACTCTCTCTGCAGCAAGCTCACATACCCACCCACAGTACACACACACACTCTCTCTGCAGCAAGCTCACATACCCACCCACAGTACACACACACACTCTCTCTGCAGCAAGCTCACATACCCACCCACAGTACACACACACTCTCTCTGCAGCAAGCTCACATACCCACCCACAGTACACACACACACTCTCTCTGCAGCAAGCTCACATACCCACCCACAGTACACACACACACTCTCTCTGCAGCAAGCTCACATACCCACCCACAGTACACACACACTCTCTCTGCAGCAAGCTCACATACCCACCCACAGTACACACACACTCTCTCTGCAGCAAGCTCACATACCCACCCACAGTACACACACACACTCTCTCTCTCACATACCCACCCTGCAGCAAGCTCACATACCCACCCACAGTACACACACACTCTCTCTGCAGCAAGCTCACATACCCACCCACAGTACACACACACACTCTCTCTGCAGCAAGCTCACATACCCACCCACAGTACACACACACACTCTCTCTGCAGCAAGCTCACATACCCACCCACAGTACACACACACACTCTCTCTGCAGCTCACATACCCACCCACAGCTCACATACCCACCCTCTCTGCAGCTCACATACCCACCCACACACACTCTCTCTGCAGCAAGCTCACATACCCACCCACAGTACACACACACTCTCTCTGCAGCAAGCTCACATACCCACCCACAGTACACACACACTCTCTCTGCAGCAAGCTCACATACCCACCCACAGTACACACACACACTCTCTCTGCAGCAAGCTCACATACCCACCCACAGTACACACACACACTCTCTCTGCAGCAAGCTCACATACCCACCCACAGTACACACACACACTCTCTCTGCAGCAAGCTCACATACCCACCCACAGTACCCACACACACACACTCTCTCTGCAGCAAGCTCACATACCCACCCACAGTACACACACACTCTCTCTGCAGCAAGCTCACATACCCACCCACAGTACACACACACACTCTCTCTGCAGCACTCACATACCCACCCACAGTACACACACACACTCTCTCTGCAGCACTCTCATACCCACCCACAGTACACACACACTATCTCTGCAGCAAGCTCACATACCCACCCACAGTACACACACACACACTCTCTCTGCAGCACTCTCATACCCACCCACAGTACACACACACACTCTCTCTGCAGCAAGCTCACATACCCACCCACAGTACACACACACTCTCTCTGCAGCAAGCTCACATACCCACCCACAGTACACACACACACTCTCTCTGCAGCAAGCTCACATACCCACCCACAGTACACACACACACTCTCTCTGCAGCAAGCTCACATACCCACCCACAGTACACACACACACTCTCTCTGCAGCAAGCTCACATACCCACCCACAGTACACACACACACTCTCTCTGCAGCAAGCTCACATACCCACCCACAGTACACACACACACACTCTCTGCAGCAAGCTCACATACCCACCCACAGTACACACACACACTCTCTCTGCAGCAAGCTCACATACCCACCCACAGTACACACACACACTCTCTACAGCAAGCTCACATACCCACCCACAGTACACACACACACACTCTCTGCAGCAAGCTCACATACCCACCCACAGTACACACACACACACTCTCTGCAGCAAGCTCACATACCCACCCACAGTACACACACACACTCTCTACAGCAAGCTCACATACCCACCCACAGTACACACACACACACTCTCTGCAGCAAGCTCACATACCCACCCACAGTACACACACACACACTCTCTGCAGCAAGCTCACATACCCACCCACAGTACACACACACACACTCTCTGCAGCAAGCTCACATACCCACCCACAGTACACACACACACACTCTCTGCAGCAAGCTCACATACCCACCCACAGTACACACACACACACTCTCTGCAGCAAGCTCACATACCCACCCACAGTACACACACACTCTCTCTCACACACACACACACACACACACACACACACACACACACACACACACACACACACACACACACACACACACACACACACACACACACACACACACACACACACACACACACACACACACACACACACACACACACACACACACACTTCACACAGACACCTACAATGTAAACGCACAGGCAAGCACGACACACTCTCTCTCCCACACACAACTACATACACGCTGGCTACACAGAATGAAATATCAGAGACATGTTGGCCTCCTATTACTATACATGACACTATCGTATCTAATGTAACACAGGTACATTACAGAACAAACTGCCATAGAGATAGTGACATCATGCTCTCTCATGCACACAAGACTGGCATGAGCTAATACACACCTATTTGGCACACCTCTCTCTCTCCCATCATCCCATCTCTCTCTCTCTCACACAGCATCTCTCGCTCTCTCTCTCTCTCTCTCTCTCTCTCTCTCTCTCTCTCTCTCTCTCTCTCTCTCTCTCTCTCTCTCTCTCTCACGCACAGCCTCTCTCTCACGTCATCCATCTTTGTCTCTCACCCACAGCCTCTCTCTCATCATCCCATCTCTCTCTCACACACAGCCTCTTTCTCTCTCTCTTCCGCTCTTTCAGTCTCGCTCTCCCTTTCTCCATTTCTCACCCCCCCCACACACACACACACTGACAACTGCATCAGCTACACACTGACATAAATGACAGACAGATAGGGAGAGAAGGAGATATGGAAACAGAAAAATGAGGACAGCTGTCCAGAGGATACTTACAGCATTTGATGAAATGGTAGTGGGACATGTTATCCTTTTATCAGTCAGTCAGATAGTCAGAGACAGAGTCAGCCACAGGTTCCCTCCAGCTCTGGCTAAGCTAACAGCAGTGCTAGTAACCCAGCACCATGCATTATTCATTCAGCTGCTATCGACTCCGCTCCTCTCTGCATTTTTCACTATAGGATTCAGATGGCAGCAGAGCACACACACACACAGTCAGCACGCAGACACATCATCGTAGAGTTGCAGCGCTTGCAGCTCTCCCAGCCGTCGGCCAGATAACCGACCCACAACCTCTCCCCAATCATGACCGGCGCACGTGCTCATTGCACATCACTGACTGACAGCACAGTAGACCCGCCCCACTGCAACACACCCCCCTGACGCAATGCTTCACACCTGACACACACATTTCCACTACAGATGAATGTGTCAGACACACACACACACACCTCCCTCTGCTTTTCCTGAGCTGAAAGAAAAAGGGGCGGAATTAATTGGGGTGACTCTTCACTCTCGAGGATGAGAGAGAGAGAGAGAGAGAGAGAGAGAGAGAGAGAGAGAGAGAGAGAGAGAGAGAGAGAGAGAGAGAGAGAGAGAGAGAGAGAGAGAGAGAGAGAGAGAGAGAGAGAGAGAGAGAGAGAGAGAGAGAGAATAGATAAGGAGTGGATGGAGAGAATGGAAAAGGAGGAAGAAAAGGATGGAGCGCATTCGATAGAGGTAGAGAAAGAGAGGGAACAATTGCAAAAGGAGGGGAAATAGAGAAACAGAATTAGAAAGATGGCAAGAGAGAGGGATGAAGTAAAATGGAGAGCAAACGATAGAGGTGGAGAGAGAGTGATGTTGAGCTGCTGCAGTGTGGCTCTGCTCTGTTCTCAGGGCCGTGACGGGATAAATGTTCAGCAATGGTCCTTTAACTGGCCACAAATTAGCTCTAGATAAGCCTGGTCATCATTTAACGACCGGTCACGTACCGTCACACACACTTCATCATACATGTCACCCCCTCTCTCACACAGCACCACCACACCACTGATTTACACGCATGGCATGAAGTGTGAAGCGGCCACGTTTGTGTGTTTATGTGTGTGTTTATTTGCGCGCGTGTGTGTGTTTGTGTGTGTGTGTGTGTTTGGATGTATGTATATGTCTATAGATTTACTGTGAATATACGTGCCTCATACTGCATGTGATTGTGTGAGGAGATTGATTTGCATGCATGAATAAGTTAGCTGCAACATAGAACAGCAACTAGACCTCACAGTCTCATGTCAGAATTAGAACTACAGCCATGTTTCTCAAACGTCAAATTTCAAAGTTGTTCCAAATGTCAAATTACAGTGTTTAAGGTTAATTTTGGGCATTAACTCCAAATTCTTAAGGTTAGGCATTAAAAGCCAAATTAAGCTCGATATGAAAATGTGGTCGAAGGCTTCATATGGAGGGTGTAACGCAATTGCGGAGCCTCCGGAGGCATGCAGAGGCCAAACGAAGCTCCATACCGTATCGCTGTGAGCCTCTCAAATTTTGTAACAATGCGCAGGGCTTGGTATAGCTCCACATTGACATGATTGGTTGACGATTGGTGGGGGCGGAAGGTCCTGCAGAAACAGGAACTCACAACTTCCTTCACAGCAGCTCTGTGCCGCTCCATGATGTTGGATTGACCATGCACCCCCTTTCACTCTGAATGGTTAAGGTAAGGGGTTAAGGTAAGGGTTAAGGTAAGGGTTAAGGTAAGGGTTAAGGTAAGGGTTAAGGTAAGGGGTTAAGGTAAGGGGTTAAGGTAAGGGTTACGGTAAGGGTTAAGGTAAGGGTTACGGTAAGGGTTAAGGTAAGGGTTACGGTAAGGGTTAAGGTAAGGGTTAAGGTAAGGGTTAAGGTAAGGGTTAAGGTAAGGGTTAAGGTAAGGGTTACGGTAAGGGTTAAGGTAAGGGTTACGGTAAGGGGTTAAGGTAAGGGTTAAGGTAAGGGTTAAGGTAAGGGTTAAGGTAAGGGTTAAGGTAAGGGTTAAGGTAAGGGTTAAGGTAAGGGTTAAGGTAAGGGTTAAGGTAAGGGTTACGGTAAGGGGTTAAGGTAAGGGTTAAGGTAAGGGTTACGGTAAGGGTTAAGTTTAGGGTTAAGGTAAGGGGTTAAGGTAAGGGGTTAAGTTAAGGGGTTAAGGTAAGGGTTAAGGTAAGGGGTTAAGGTAAGGGGTTAAGGTAAGGGTTACGGTAAGGGGTTAAGGTAAGGGTTACGGTAAGGGGTTAAGGTAAGGGTTAAGGTAAGGGGTTAAGGTAAGGGGTTAAGGTAAGGGTTACGGTAAGGGGTTAAGGTAAGGGTTACGGTAAGGGGTTAAGGTAAGGGTTACGGTAAGGGGTTAAGGTAAGGGTTACGGTAAGGGTTAAGGTAAGGGTTAAGGTAAGGGTTAAGGTAAGGGTTACGGTAAGGGGTTAAGGTAAGGGTTAAGGTAAGGGTTACGGTAAGGGTTAAGTTTAGGGTTAAGGTAAGGGGTTAAGGTAAGGGTTAAGGTAAGGGTTAAGGTAAGGGGTTAAGGTAAGGGGTTAAGGTAAGGGTTACGGTAAGGGTTAAGGTAAGGGTTAAGTTTAGGGTTAAGGTAAGGGGTTAAGGTAAGGGTTAAGGTAAGGGTTAAGGTAAGGGGTTAAGGTAAGGGTTAAGGTAAGGGTTAAGGTAAGGGGTTAAGGTAAGGGGTTAAGGTAAGGGTTACGGTAAGGGGTTAAGGTAAGGGTTACGGTAAGGGGTTAAGGTAAGGGTTAAGGTAAGGGGTTAAGGTAAGGGGTTAAGGTAAGGGTTACGGTAAGGGGTTAAGGTAAGGGTTACGGTAAGGGGTTAAGGTAAGGGTTACGGTAAAGGGTTAAGGTAAGGGTTACGGTAAGGGGTTAAGGTAAGGGTTACGGTAAGGGGTTAAGGTAAGGGTTACGGTAAGGGGTTAAGGTAAGGGTTACGGTAAGGGGTTAAGGTAAGGGTTACGGTAAGGGGTTAAGGTAAGGGTTACGGTAAGGGGTTAAGGTAAGGGTTACGGTAAGGGGTTAAGGTAAGGGTTACGGTAAGGGGTTAAGGTAAGGGTTACGGTAAGGGGTTAAGGTAAGGGTTAAGGTAAGGGGTTAAGGTAAGGGGTTAAGGTAAGGGTTACGGTAAGGGGTTAAGGTAAGGGTTAAGGTAAGGGTTACGGTAAGGGTTAAGTTTAGGGTTAAGGTAAGGGGTTAAGGTAAGGGGTTAAGGTAAGGGTTAAGGTAAGGGTTAAGGTAAGGGGTTAAGGTAAGGGGTTAAGGTAAGAGTTAAGGTAAGGGTTACGGTAAGGGTTACGGTAAGGGTTAAGGTAAGGGTTACGGTAAGGGTTAAGTTTAGGGTTAAGGTAAGGGGTTAAGGTAAGGGTTAAGGTAAGGGTTACGGTAAGGGTTACGGTAAGGGTTACGGTAAGGGTTAAGGTAAGGGTTAAGGTAAGGGTTAAGGAGACGGTTAAGGTAAGGGTTAAGGTAAGGGTTAAGGTAAGGGTTACGGTAAGGGTTAAGTTTAGGGTTAAGGTAAGGGGTTAAGGTAAGGGGTTAAGGTAAGGGTTACGGTAAGGGTTACGGTAAGGGTTACGGTAAGGGTTACGGTAAGGGTTAAGGTAAGGGTTAAGGTAAGGGTTAAGGAGACGGTTAAGGTAAGGGTTAAGGTAAGGGTTAAGGAGACGGTTAAGGTAAGGGTTAAGGTAAGGGTTAAGGTAAGGGTTAAGTAGACGGTTAAGGTAAGGGGTTAAGGTAAGGGTTAAGGTAAGGGTTAAGGTAAGGGTTAAGGTAAGGGGTTAAGGTAAGGGTTAAGGTAAGGGGTTAAGGTAAGGGGTTAAGGTAAGGGTTAAGGTAAGGGTTAAGGTAAGGGGTTAAGGTAAGGGGTTAAGGTAAGGGTTACGGTAAGGGGTTAAGGTAAGGGTTAAGGTAAGGGTTACGGTAAGGGTTAAGTTTAGGGTTAAGGTAAGGGGTTAAGGTAAGGGGTTAAGGTAAGGGTTAAGGTAAGGGTTAAGGTAAGGGGTTAAGGTAAGGGGTTAAGGTAAGGGTTAAGGTAAGGGTTACGGTAAGGGTTAAGGTAAGGGTTAAGGTAAGAGGTTAAGGCAAAAGGTTAAGGCAAGTTGTTAAGGGAAAGGGTTACGGTAAGGGTTAAGGTAAGGGGTTAAGGTAAGGGGTTAAGGTAAGGGTTAAGGTAAGGGTTACGGTAAGGGTTAAGTTTAGGGTTAAGGTAAGGGGTTAAGGTAAGGGGTTAAGGTAAGGGTTACGGTAAGGGTTAAGGTTAGGGTTAAGGTAAGGGTTAAGGTAAGGGGTTAACGTAAGGGTTAAGGTAAGGGTTACGGTAAGGGTTACGGTAAGGGTTAAGGTAAGGGTTAAGGAGACGTTTAAGGTAAGGGTTAAGGTAAGGGTTAAGGTAAGGGTTACGGTAAGGGTTAAGGTAAGGGTTAAGGTAAGGGTTAAGGAGACGGTTAAGGTAAGGGTTAAGGTAAGAGGTTAAGGCAAAAGGTTAAGGCAAGTTGTTAAGGGAAAGGGTTACGGTAAGGGTTACGGTAAGGGTTACGGTAAGGGTTAAGGTAAGGGTTAAGGTAAGGGTTAAGGAGACGGTTAAGGTAAGGGTTAAGGTAAGGGTTAAGGAGACGGTTAAGGTAAGGGTTAAGGTAAGAGGTTAAGGCAAAAGGTTAAGGCAAGTTGTTAAGGGAAAGGGTTACGGTAAGGGTTAAGGTAAGGGTTAAGGTTAGGGGTTTACAGGTAAAGGTTAAGGTAAGAGGTTAAGGTAAGAGGTTAAGGCAAGTTGTTAAGGGAAAGGGTTAGGGTAAGGGTTAAGGTAAGGGTTAAGGAGACGGTTACGGTAAGGGTTAAGGTAAGGGTTAAGGTAAGAGGTTAAGGTAAGGGTTACGGTAAGGGTTACGGTAAGGGTTAAGGTAAGGGTTAAGGTAAGGGTCACGGTAAGAAGTTAAGGCAAGGGTTAAGGTAAGGGTTAAGGAAAGGGTTACGGTAAGGGTTAAGTTAAGGGTTAAGTTAAGGGTCAAGGTAAGAGTTTAAGGCAAGTTGTTAAGGGAAAGGGTTACGGTAAGGGTTAAGGTTAGGGTTTTACAGGTAAAGGTTAAGGTAAGGGTTACGGTAAGGGTTAAGTTAAGGGCTAAGGTTAGGGGTTTACAGGTAAAGGTTAAGGTAAGAGGTTAAGGTAAGGGTCAAGGTAAGGGTCAAGTTAAGGGTCAAGGTAAGAGGTTAAGGCAAGTTAAGGGAAAGGGTTACGGTAAGGGTTACGGTAAGGGTTAAGGTAAGGGTTAAGGTTAGGGGTTTACAGGTAAAGGTTAAGGTAAGAGGTTAAGGTAAGGGTTAAGGTAAGGGTTAAGGTAAGGGTTAAGGTGAAGGGTTTACAGGTAAAGGTTAAGGTAAGAGGTTAAGGTAAGGGTTAAGGTAAGGGTTACGGTAAGGGTTAAGTTAAGGGTAAGAGGTTAAGGTAAGAGTTAAGGTAAGAGGTTAAGGAAAGGGTTACGGTAAGAGGTTAAGGTAAGGGTTAAGGTTAGGGGTTTAGGTAAGGGTTAAGGTAAGAGTTTAAGGTAAGGGTTAAGGTAAGGGTTACGGTAAGAGGTTAAGGTAAGGGTTAAGGTAAGAGGTTAAGGCAAGTTGTTAGGGAAAGGGTTAGGGTAAGGGTTAAGGTAAGGGTTAAGGTAAGGGTTAAGGTAAGGGTTACGGTAAGGGTTACGGTAAGGGTTAAGGTTAGGGGTTTACAGGTAAGGGTTAAGGTAAGGGTTAAGGAGACGGTTAAGGTAAGGGTTAAGGTAAGGGTTAAGGTAAGGGTTACGGTAAGAGGTTAAGGTAAGGGTTACGGTAAGGGTTAAGGTTAGGGGTTTACAGGTAAGGGTTAAGGTAAGGGTTAAGGTTAGGGGTTTACAGGTAAGGGTTAAGGTAAGGGTTAAGGTAAGGGTTAAGGTAAGGGTTACGGTAAGGGTTAAGTTAAGGGTTAAGTTAAGGGTAAGAGGTTAAGGTAAGAGTTAAGGTAAGGGTTAAGGTAAGGGTTAAGGTTAGGGGTTTAGGTAAGGGTTAAGGTAAGAGTTTAAGGTAAGGGTTAAGGTAAGGGTTACGGTAAGGGTTAAGGTAAGGGTTAAGGTAAGGGTTAAGGTAAGAGGTTAAGCCAGCCAGCACGCACACTAACCCACCCACACCCCCACCCACCCAGCCAGCCAGCCAGCACGCACACTAACCCATCCAGCAAGCCAGCCAGCCAGCCAGCCAGCACGCACACTAACCCACCCAGCCAGCCAGCCAGCCAGCACGCACACTAACCCACCCAGCCAGCCAGCCAGCACACACACTAACCCACCCACACCCCCACCCACCCAGCCAGCCAGCCAGCCAGCACGCACACTAACCCACCCACACCCCCACCCACCCAGCCAGCCAGCCAGCACGCACACTAACCCACCCAGCCAGCCAGCCAGCACACACACTAACCCACCCACACCCCCACCCACCCAGCCAGCCAGCCAGCACGCACACTAACCCACCCAGCCAGCCAGCCAGCACACACAATAACCCACCCACACCCCCACCCACCCAGCCAGCCAGCCACACATACACACTAATTATGATTACATTCATTAAATGTTTATTACATGGCTTTGTGACAGTAACACTAGTAATGGAAAATGTCACCGTAGAGTTTGAAACATCACGGAAGTGAGACTAATTGTAACAGTACGACACATTGTGAAATGAGGTCCCAATTTAAAGCACTTAGCTAGAAGGCTAATCTATTCATCTGTGTTGCTATGCAGTCACATCCTGACATTAAGTCTCAGTATGCTGGTATCTCTCTCTATCTCTCTCTATGACTGTAATTAGGTTAAGTACTGAGAGAGAACTGGTGTACTGTATAAACCACCTAATATCACATCTCACATCTTCATAGAAATACTACAGGAAAACATACAAAGACTGTTCCAAATCTAGCTGGATCTGTATGTGTATTGGAGAATGCTGCTTACTGAGCTAGCTAGGTAAGAGGTTGCACATCCAACAGTTTAAGTGTCAGAGGACTGTCAACTGATGGTGCTCCTTCTGACACACCTATCAGCACATTCACACCTTTCTCCTGGGAATCAATACCAAGACAACCTTATGCTGCCTGCCTGCCTGCCTGCCTGCCTGCCTGCCTGCCTGCCTGCCTGCCTGCCTGCCTGCCTGCCTGCCTGCCTGCCTGCCTGCCTGCCTGCCTGCCTGCCTGCATGCCTTCCGTCCTTCCTTCCTGCCTGCCTGCCTGCCTGCCTGCCTGCCTGCCTGCCTGCCTGCCTGCCTGCCTGCCTGCCTGCCTGCCTGCCTCACTGCCTGCCTCACTGCCTGCCCGCCCGCCCGCCTGCCTGCCTCCCTGCCTGCCTGCCTGCCTCACTGCCTGCCTGCCCGCCCGCCCAGCCCGCCCGCCCGCCCGCCCGCCCGCCCGCCTACCTGCCTCCCTGCCTGCCTGCCTCACTGCCAGCCCGCCCGCCCGCCTGCCTGCCTGCCTGCCTGCCTGCCCGTCTGTCTGTGTGTCATTTCAATAGAGACAAGTTCTAAAACAGGTGACTGTTTCCAAGACATTATGTTCTCTCCCTGACGAACCAACGCCAGCAATTAACGCTCTTTTCACATTGCACTGCGATTGTTGGGCTACATTAATTAATTAACCATGTGATGGGACCTCCTTAGATTTATTTTGAATTTAGTATACATTTTTACGATTTGTATATGATTAGCATAGTGTATTTTACGGTTTGGCAGTTTGAACTGTAGATAGGCAGACAAGCCAGTTAAACCTTAATTTATTTAGAATTAAAACAACTTCAGGGAAAATGAGACACTTTCTGGCTAACAATGTACGCATACAAACTCTCCTACTTGTGTCACTCTGGACCTTGTGATTGGAACCTCTCTCTTTTAATGACAAATTCTGCATGCATGCACACACACACACACACACACACACACACACACACACACACACACACACACACACACACACACACACACACACACACACACACACACACACACACACACACACACACACACACACACACACACACACACACACACACACACACACGACATGCGTCGTGCATAAGATCGGCTCTTAGCCGTGGTATATTGGCCATATATCACACCCCCAGTGGTGCCTTATTGTTATTATAAACTGGTTACAAAGTAATTGGATGAGTAAATAGTACTTTTTTGTCATACACATGGTATAAGGTCTGATATACCATGGCATTCAGCCAATCAGCATTCAGGGCTCTTACCACTCAGTTTATTATAAGGATTATGGGGTTCATTAAGTGTCTGTTCCAAACTCCCTGTTGTCCTAGAGAGTATTTACGTGTGCGTGCGTGTGTGTGTGTGTGTGGAATGTTCAGTGCAAGAGTGGCCTGGACACTTCCATTTAATCAGAGCACAAACAATTAAGCTAGTAAAGGTCCTCAGCTGCTATTCTAGCCAGTTAGATACACCAGACTTTGGGAAAACTATCCCTTACCTTATGCATTAATTCAGTACGCTCCTGTCAATGCTATTTTCTTCTTGTCATTAAAATCAAAATGTGCGCTGACTGATCAACACAGTTTTAAGTAACTTTTTAATGAGTTCCCAAAATCCTGAAGTCGCCATCCACTAGTAAAAGTAGCAGTTGCACACTAAACCTCCAGGTAAAACAACACCATCAGAGTGATCATTGCTTGCACGACATGTGCACAGTCAAAAGAAAATGACATGCTTGCTAACTAGGTTAGCTATGTGATAAAATTCCTCTTTGACTTTTTCCTTTTTTTTTTACCAAACAATATAAATAAATACACACACACTGTAAAGCGACAGTGTACTTGTGCGCGCGTCTTGCTACTACGGAGGAGAGAACGGTGGAGCGACCAAACACAGATAGCTATCCAACTCTCAAGGAAGACGTATTTGCCCTCATCCGCCAGCTGCACACCATCCCTACAGTAAAATTCACACAATCAGCCTATAAACATTTATCCTTTTCAAGCGCCACATTCTGTCATTTGTTCGGTTTGGTCTATACTGTATAACCACTAAAGAATGGACGTTTTTCCCTGGGCTGAGACGAGGGAGAGAGTGGTTTTGTATCAGAGAATGGTATTTTGGATTTAGGCACAGGAGCTCCAAAACATTTTTGAACTAATATTCTAAAAGAGGAACAGGAGCTCAAGCAGTAAGAAATGTTAGGTTGTTGTACTCAGCTCCAGTCAGCTCCTGCCCAACTCCCTCTAGCTCCCTCCATTGGTTCTTCTCTGAGAAACAGGCTCCAGCAAAGCACCAACTGCCCACACCTTTTGACAAGAGACAGAGCCAAGCTAGAATACACACACTAATACACACTTGCACGCACAGACACACACAAGCACATGTGTGCACAGACACACGGTAACATTCACACACGCAGTCACAGGCTCGCTTGCATGCACACACACCACCCAAACACACACCCACACACATAC